>NW_022884518.1:600000-899918 GCF_011952205.1 Bombus bifarius | reverse complement strand
TGTTCGGATAACGGAACAATCGCGTTTCTCATATCGAACTTCATATTTGTGTTCATATTGATTGAGACGGTTGTCGGTTCGTTTGAATATTCAAGGACCTCGTATTGCTTCGCTACTGAACTACGTAAATTTCCGAAAGAAAACGAAATTTGAGAAAGTACCTATGTTCTGATCATTTTCATCCACATACTTATAATATCGAATCGGGACACACTACGGTGCACTATGAACAGGAATCGCATTGAAACTGAATCTTCATTTTAATTTCAAATTCCGTTCCATTTTCTAAAACTGAACGTTATTAAATTCAACTTACACATATAGCATTGTTGCAAAGATGTTTTATCCACAACGATGCTTTAAAAGCAAATAATTCAGTTCAGCAAATTTGTATACTATAGGACACATTATAAGACAAGGGATTGATTAATACACAAAAATACGAACGATATAAATTGTTCAATTTCTTACACCTACGATCCCTTATTTCCCTATTTTCCATCACGAGGCAAAGTTTCGGTCGGATGGCTACCCATTGGAAATTACTTTTCCAAGGGGGTAGATTTCCGCATAGGCGTACCGTACGTCGGTTGGAAGGGGTTGGGACGACTTATTGGAATTTTTGTGCCGCGAAACTGGGACGAACTGGCAGTATAGTTTACAAATAAGCTTCGACCGGCTTTGTACGTGGTCCCGTGTCTCCGCGTTCGATTCGTTCGTGGCGTTCGCGCGACTTCTCTTCTGTCCGGGACCCGTTTCGATCAGGCCACCCTATCTTCGTTGTTTATTCGATTTCACGTGTTATTTTACTTTGGTCGAAACAGCGACGGGATCAGGTCACTTGTAACAAAGTTTCGTAATTTAATCTGACGGCGTAACGTGCTTGAGTGCTGGACGAAATTTTGCCCTGAACGAACCCCGTCCCTGTCGCGGACATTAAGTGCCATACACGCAAGCTTTTTACTTGAAACGTTTCTATGACAATCGGTTGGCTGATTAAATGTGTCACGTTACGATGTGTCTACTTTTTTTTCCAACAGTCAACTCTTTCTCTCTTTCAGCTTTTTTCTTTTTTTTTTTTTTTTTTTTTTTGGAGCACGATCCCTGAAATGGTCCTTCTACGATATGTAGATACACGCTCTATGAAAATATTTTATTGGAAGATGGTGGGATGAAAGTAAGGGATGATTCATCGATTCGTAGTATGCGATGTAATCGTAAGAGCAGTTTGCGTATCAAATTTCGCATATCTGAATGCACATGATGCACGTGTATGCACACAAATGTGAAACAATCGTGTCTTTTTGATTCGATATGGTTACTCGATGCAAAAAGTGGTTTCTCTCTTTCGTTTAAAGTATACCAAGCCGAATCCTACATTTCACTTTGATTATCCGAGACTCAACTGAGAAACTTGCTGAAAAACGGCATCTATAAATCTATACAGTAAATATATACAGTGAGTCATAGAAGTGCTCGTGCCGTCTCGACTGTCGACTTCTTTTTTTACCATACTTTTTTTCGTCTCCCTGTTTTTAAAAACTTCGTCGATTTCTAAACTCACCTTTCTACATAAACAATCCACGATGGAAATCTGTCGTGTGTATTCATCCGAAACGCGATCGACATCGATACGAAAGGAGATCGCGTCGCGACCAGAGGTGCAAATCTCCTCCAACTTTCGTGCGTCTCTTACTCTCGGTCGTCGAGTATAACTCTTTGCCTCTCTTTCCCCTCGACAGTTGCAGAGGTAATTAACTTTCAACTCGTTATCGCGACAAACGAAGCAACGAAAAGGGCGTTCACCAGAACGTCGACGAGTAAAGAGAAGACTATTCGCCCCGTAATCGAATCACCAACATCCTCCAAACATCTTCGGTGAAATATCGAAAGATATCGAACGATCGATAGGCGTCCTCCGCGTCCTTGAAGAACTTTCGCTGTCTTCTTTCGACATGGATAATTGCTGCGTTAAAATTGTCAGCCAAAGTTATCGTAATCGGTTCGAGGAACACGCACGACCTGGAAATGTATCATTAGAACGATCGCTGGTGTTGCACAATCGACATCTGCGTTTACGTGGACGTCGTCCTTGTTATTAGCGCGACTGTTCGCCGGATAATTGGTGGCCACTGGCCGACGTCGTTCCCGGAGAACTTTGTTACCATGCACACCACCGGACGTCTGCAAACGAAATATTTACATAATTTTAAGTAGCCGGTAATCGGCCGGTTAATTGAGGGTCACGTCTCAATCGTGCGGCCGGTACCGCGAGGCGACGAACGCGGTGTAAGCCAGCACGAAATTAGTAGCCGGAGCACGAGCGGGAGCGTGTTGCGTTCTCGCGAACCACTGCTGTCAGAAAGTCGTGGCTTGTTCGTTGCTTGATATCTGCAGAGACGCGATTGCTCCTGTAAAAACAGCTAATAACGGGCAATTGAAGGGCACGTTTGTTACTTTTTGTACACGCTCTAGATCTTGCTCCTGCTTTAAACTATTTCACGATATATTGATCTCGTTCGAGGTTAATCGATCCAAGGCATTTTGTATTTTAATGCGAACATTATAGTAATCGAGATCAGATTGCTCGTGTAATTAGTTTGGGGAGGATCATGGTTTATAACGATTGAGTTCTCAATGTCTGATTGCAATGACAGATAGCTCGTTTATCTTGAAGTTTTCTTAAATTAATTCGTCTTGTTTATATTCTATCAATATTCAGGACATCGTTGTCTACGTTCGTGTCAACCAATGAATCACAATCCCACGAATTTAATTTTTTTTTTTTATGTTATAAGTAGAATATAATTAATTGATAATCTTTATATAAAATGAAAGACTAATTATAACGATAATAACTAGCTTCTCGGTGTCTAAATACACCTAAAATCGTTCATTTTAATGCCCTAAAATTAGTTCACCTATATCTGCTTAAATTCGTATATCCAGAATCTATCAGTCGATCAATTAGAAACCTAAGAAATTGATATTTTCTAAAGTACCTCTTAGCACTTAAAATTATAACTAAGCCCTAATCTCATAGCCTGCGAAATTACTTCGCGTCAATAATATCTAAATCTAAATCTCCTCGCAATTTCCATCAATCGATCGATCACGAATTACCGTCCAACTTTACTCGAGCGAACGATCGGCCTGGTAAGCAACTACATCGCGAGCTCGCAACCTCGATATCGTGTTCTCGAACGGAAACGTGGCGTCCTTAAACTGTCGCGTAAACTGTCGTAATAATTGCGTTAAACAGCCGATCGGTATCTCCGACCGCTTTCATCCTCCCTTCGTCTTGTTAATCGCCCTCTGCCCTGACCGCTGTCATTGTTATCTTTCCTGGGATAATTACGCGAGCAATAATCAACGAGGTTATCCGTTTTGATCTCAAGCCTTGGTGCAGCTGATCGCTGGACTTGTCGTTTCGAAGAACAGTCGAGTCATACGCAGGCCTCACGAGGAATTATTGGCATTACCGAGGGTGTACGATGACATCTTGGCGTTCGACGATCGTTAATTGTGTACGTTAGCCGCGAGCAGTCGATCTCTCGTTTCTCGGTTCGCTGGCATTTCGTGAGCATCATGTGTCACGACATACCTGTCGTCTAGCGGTTGGCAGCTGCTTAATGCGTGTCCTAAGGGTAAACGCGACTGGCCGCTGCTTTCACAGCTAATTTCGAAACCGAGTTCATTTTCTTCTCTGCTTTCGTACTGTTTCTCTGTTTGTTTCTGCTTCTGTTCTTCCTTTTCTTTTTACTCGTCAGATATTTTCTTCCTTTATTCGATCTCGTTTTCGTTGCAGACCGCGCACCATATCCACGTATTTTTCCCTTTCCCTTTCGTTTGGAGTTTTATATTCTTTTTATTTTGGTACCCAATGGTCCATCGCTGTGCTTGATGTTCTCTTACCGACCGAGACTTAGATTCGTTTCATTTTGTCTTTTTACATTTTGTTCTTGTCCTTTTTCTTAGTTTTTTGTTAGCTCTGCTTTTGTTTCGTTACTTCTCCGTCGGTTTGCTCTGCCTTCGTTCTCCTACAGCGTTGTTGCGTTTCGACTCGTCGTTCCTCTTTTTACGCCGACTAGTTTTCTTTCCCCGCCGTTTCCACCGTTTTCTCCCTGTTTTTCCTTTTTCCACCGTCCCCGTCCGTGCTCCACGACTCGTCCCACTCTTTTTTCACCCTTTTCGGTCTTCTTAGTCTTTTTCCCTACTATCCCTTTTCGCTTTCTTTTTCGTTTCGTTCTACTCTCGCCCTCCTATCGGACGCGAGAGCGTACACCTGGCCTTCATCGAGATAACGAGAATGGTCCTTTACGAGCCTTAAGGCCCTAGCGGGCGTTAACTCACTGCGACGCGCCTATCGGTCGCCCGATTAATTGAAATATACGTTTTAAAAGTCGACAATGAGATAACAGGCACGCGGACCCACTCGTTCGACCGGTCGTAAAATTCAGTCATCCTGTAGTTGGTGAGTAGTTTCTTCCTGAATAGAGTGCCTTGAAAATAGCGTGAATGGAATAACAGTTTCAGCAAATATCGATAAGTTATCCGTAGAATTTGAAATTTAAATGGGAATTTGAAATTGAAAGATCCGTATGGAATAATTAGAAAATTTGAAAAATTGCTATTAATCCGTAAATTTAAAAGTTCATAGGTTCGGAGGTCTAAAGTTAGAAGCTCCAAATTTCGGAAGTTCGTAGATTCCAAAATCTTGCAGTTAACAAAGAATTTTAAAATCTACAAATTCGAGTTTGAATAAAAAATTGTCCTAGAAATTCCACGACTTCTACGAAACTATTACAAAAATTTCCTACCTTTCCAGTCTCTCAAAAATTAGAACGAAAGAAGAGCTGATCGAATGTACCTAAATAAAACTGTTCACACGAATTCATCACGCCTTACCTAAAGTGCTCGTCATAATCGACGACAAAATTATATTCACGATGGCCATTTTTGCAATCGTTTCTTGGCGTTTCATTGCAACATAAAACTCACATTTGCTCCGCCATTGTGCCTCGTCATCTCTTTAAATATAAAGCACTTCTAAATCACCGAGCAATTACCGCTCGTTACCCTCGTTTCAAGGTGAATTCTCGTGTGACATGAATCAATTCAATTAATAAGGATCGATAATTAGACCGGTTTGTCGATAACTTAGCCCGCTTTCCACGGATATATTGGCTCGCAGTCGAAGCAACGAGCACCGGTCCTAGATAATCGATAATAATACACAATTATTATCCTCCCGGCCCGCTATAATTACACTCAGCTTCGATTTTGGGAATTAAGCGGAGCTATATCGCGAAATCCGCCATTTACAAGATCTCTCCCTTTCTCTTAGACCTGCTACAGATGTAACATGTAGGTTCGTTTCTATTTCGAAAGTGACAATACTATTTGCTTCATCGGTCTTGTATTTTGTAGCGAGTGTCCTTATTGATAATAAGTAGACCGTCGATGTTTGTATAGAGTCGTATCTTTCTAAATGGAAACTACTATCAATTTGAAGCTAAAATGATTAAAATTGAAACTAAAATCGTATACTGAATTTTCTAACATTTGTCTACGTACGTACTAAGTTTTAGGATGTTTAATTCTATTTTGTGCGTGATTTTACACTCTGCGTGATTTGAAGCTAAAATGATTAAAATTGAAACTAAAATCGTATACTGAATTTTCTAAAATTTGTCTACGTACGTACTAAGTTTTAGGATATTTAATTCTATTTTGTGCGTTACGCTCTGCGTGATTTGAAGCTAAAATGATTAAAATTGAAACTAAAATCGTATACTGAATTTTCTAAAATTTGTCTACGTACGTACTAAGTTTTAGGATGTTCAATTCTATTTCGTGCGTTACATTCTGCGTGATAAAAATGATTAATAGTATTTAATTAAATGAAAAATATTTTGAAATAAATTAATTATTACGGTCATATAGAACGTAACGATGATACCATTTGAGAGTTAATATTTGTTAAATTTCTGTTTTATTAAATCACCTGAAAATACTGAAAGTTCTTCGTGTACCCAGCCATCTATTCGAATAGGAAAGCGATCGGAACACGTAGAAGTACGCGGTCGGGTGTCGCGGAGGCGAGAGACCGCGTCGCGTTTACACCGCTAATGAACTCGACTTCGCAGACGGCGGTCGGTCCATTGTCTCTGGAGGCGGGCACAGATTGCGACTTCTCCTTTTATCGTGCGGCTCGCTCGGTAATCGGATTAAAGAGAAAGGAGATTACGGCTTTTTAAATATCCCCGGTGAAATAATAACAAGGCTTAGGAATCCGACGGTGGGGAATAGAGTGTAAGGACCATTGTAGGCCAGCAACGTAACATCGTTACAATTTCGCTGATTACGCTCTATGATTCAGCTGTTTTATGCGTATTATAATATACATACGATCATTGGATCGTAAATTTGCGTAATACTTTGTAGGGAAAATTTCGAATGTGAAAGTAATCAGAAGACCTGATTAATCAGTTAACACTAGAACTACCACACCAGTCAAATTGACTGGTTTTACAATTTTATATTAAAATGCCTACTTCATATTATATTCTCTCTGCAATGATGTAACGACTCTCACAACGATAACTAAAAGAATAATATAATGAATTTTATTTTGTTTTTTATGCATTCAAACTCGAAATAATTTTGTATCAAGGCTGCTTATACCAATACCAGTCAAAATGACTGGTACTTGTCAAAGTGTAAAAGGGTGCTGTAATCTGTTTATCGAATCCCAATTAACCAGTTTCCTCGTTTTGTACAACTTGCCACACGTTTTTAACATTTTTACTGCGTATGATTCAATATGATGATATCAGTTATCAGGAAAATTCCGGATCGATCGCTGGATCGCTAGATGCTAATACTAGAAATACCACAGCAGTCAAAATGACTGGTTCGGGAATTTTATAAATGTGTCAACCCTCGTTTAGGGATCATGGTCCCAGATGGATTAATAATACCAAAAATGTACTACGTAACATGGAATTGCTTCTGTAAGAAAGTAATAAATCAATAAATATAAAAATATTGTAATATCACGTATTTTTTAAAGACCAGTTATTTTGACTGGTTTTTCGTGTTAACTATCGGTAGTTCTAGTGTTAATTACCTGACCTACTCTGAAAATATGTATTTTAGTGTCTTTTCACTGGATATAAGGTATAAAATATTGTATAATTACAAGTAGATATATAAAATATGAAGTAAGAAGCCATAATTGTGAATAGGATAAACAATAGAAACTTTGGAATCTCTATTTTAGCATTTTTAAATCTAGAAGAATCAGAGGCTACTGCAGCGTCTTTAATTTCTGAATCCCACCTTTAACATATTTTAATCGTTTAAAAGGAAATGCTACGTTACATGTTTCTTATCAGCGCATCTGTAATTATATTCCGGAACAATTACACCTAATTAAGTCACGAAGTTGTGTTCCTCAGGACAAAGCCCTCTATAAAACCGGTTAATTCTCATTCAAAACGATAAATCAAAATATACGTAGTGGATCATTTTTTACAAATAGCAATTCCACCACATTGTCGGTCTATCGTCTAACGATAAAAGTCTAGAAACTATGACTTGGGTCGTTTTCTTTGCGTGTCTCTCAATTTTGAAAAAAGAAAAAAAAGAAAAAAACAGTCACAGAGAAAATGTGTTTAAGCACAGTTTTTTTACAATCGTTATATCCACATGAGTAAATGAATTCATTATTTCACAGCTCACGTGATAAACCATTTAACAAAATTGTCAGAGGCTGACTAGGATTTGTTGAATAAATCGATGGGAACTGGTTGTGTACGCGCGAGCGTAGCGAAAACGACGGTAAAGTGTTTCCGTCTTCTTTGTGGCCGCAACGCGACGCCGTGTCTCGCGCTATCGATCTGCTAAGTGACTTATTTCATAGCTGTACATGGGCTCTGACGTAAAAACCCTTTGCATGTCCGTCTGCGATGCACGACGTAGGAGTCGCGGTATGAATAAATGGCACGCAGCCCGACTTTATAGCATTCGAGCTCGCCGGCATCCATTAGTAACGAGGCTGCATGCAATTTGATTAAGCAGAACGCACCATCCAAAAAGAGTCATTTTTCCTCTTTCTAGGACTTCTTTTACGTCTTTTGCATCTTCGCATTTTCGAAATATTCCTTCGACCCTTCTCCTTTGGTTTCGTCTTTCGTTCGATTCAAATTTTATTTGCCAAATATGTAATTATTATATGCATATTGATGTATTTTTATTAGCCATAGTAATTATATAAAATTGTTAAGAATTGTGGATCTTAATCGCCGAAATAAAAGTAAAGGAATACTAAGGTTATACTTAGAATTCATATTAAAATAGTTTTAGATTTATTTAATAAACGATTTCCAGGGTCTTCGTCGATATACATTTGCACGCTATGTACACACATGCTTCCATACACTCATACTCACATACGTGTGTCACTACTACGCGGCTAATCTAGTCTAGCACACAAAATTATATATATCTCAATAAAAATTGTTTTCATGGAGCACATAATATGTTCATTTATTTGTCAGCTTAAAATGAAATGTAAATGAATCTTTAAACGCGACACTGCGAACACGTTAAACGAAACAAGAACGATGATTTTAAATAAGAGAAATGTAAGTTTATACGTAAAACATTTTAAATATGCGAAAAGTCAGATGTTTCAAAAATCGTGGGAACTTTCAGGCTGAACTGATGTGTATTTTACTTTATTATATTTTGATTATAACTTCTTTGTCATGCATATTTAAAGCAGCGTATATTTATTACGAAGATTGATGAGCTTACGAGCGATATCTAAATATAAATGAAAAGCGGATAGATTTTTTGAGCGGCAGCCTACAAGTTAGAACTAGAGTTTCTATATAACAAAAATCTACCGGCTCTTATTCATCTCGATTCAAGATCGTGTGTAGTCGACGGAAGAGGTATAAGGCGAGTCGTAAATTCTTGGCAAAGTTTTCGAGAAATAGCTAGAAAAGGACTCCTACGCTACTCAGAATCGTATGAAATATCTTAACCCCAATACCATTACATTCCCATTGCGGAATATATTTTTAAACTTTCAGTTCTGAGATTACGTGGATCCTTTTGTCTTCATATCGAATAAATCGAAAGATTATTATAGCTTAATTATATCGTCGGTTTGACAAAAGAGTAACATACATCAAAAAATTGCCACTGTTCGGATATCCTAAAAGCAAACTAAATTTGCTCAGATATCGAATATCAATCACGTACCTGTATAACAAAATTGAAAACTTCATAGAAAACGGATCGTTATGGCTTTGAAGAGGATCCTATTATACTCAATAAAAATACACATCATCGATAGTTTCTGTGAGACACATAAAAGCTGTGTTTTTCGTCATCACTGACGTTAAGTGGACTCGTACATTGAAGAGGAATGATCACAAACGAACGAAAAATAGGCAGTATCAGGGGAATGTTAAAAAATGTCCGACTCGGCCAGCCTGGCCTTTCACTTCTTCCTCTAATTAAAGGCCTGAATATTGCCGTGACCGTCTGCGAAACATCTCGATCGGTTGGATTCGCGAGCAGCGACGCTTATAATTATTGTAAACGGTGTACGCGCTGTCGATGATTCGCATCTCGATCGCCTTTGACGTGTCCTTTGCACGCGAGCTCTTTCACCTATCTACTAGGGTTCGTGCTTTGCACGGAATACAACGGAGCATTTTATATTTTTCAACGAGCTTATTTAATTTTTTAAACCGCTCTACGTTTCTACACAAGCGGCTTTTAAAACACGAGTTCGCGATTATTATGTTTCGCGTTACATTTACATTTGAAAATACGATATTTAAGAACATCGAGCAGTGTCATAGGAGAAAATAGGGTAAAATTATTGGCGATTAATTGTAAAAGAACTGTGTTTCATTATAGTAATAATCAAGCAATTTGCAAGCATTTGATAAGCACTGTACCGGAGCGAGCTGCCCCAGTTTCCCCTAAAATAAGGATCGAGATCCGCAATTTAAATTATGATCGTTCGTTGCTAATTTCCGTAATTCTACCCGTACCTTTCATCGACATCGGGGCGTTATAATCGCGCGTTATTACCGGCATCGCCGGCCTCTTTTCGTCCTCGTTCGGTTAATTAGAGTAATTGTAGTGGCCGCGTCAGGGTGAAAGTACTTCGGCCAATGTCTTCGCCTGTTTGACTTTTTTCCCCGTGATGATCGTTCGTTCGATTCTTAAAGCTTCGCAGACATTCGCGGAACGCAAATTGAACACGCATGCCATCAACCACGTGCCTTATTTGTTCGTTAAACGGAAGAATCAGAGAAATCGATGCTAATCTCCCCCATTTACGTTCTAATTACGTTTTAATTTCTAGCTTCCACCTTTAATATCATGAGCTCGTTTTACTTTTAAAAGGTTTGAATCTTTGATATTTCTATAATCGAATTGTTATTCTTCTAACTCGTGACAGTTTTCTTTTGCTTTTTGCAGAAGTCTGTTCGATCGAAACTTTTTTCAGAAAGGAGATCGTTGTTTGAATGTACCTTGCGATGTTTATTTTACGCTAATGAAGAACGTTGAAACAAAATCTACAAATATGTGCAGCATTTTATAGACATCGGGAAGATCGCGTTTTGCAATATATTATACACGATGACGTATACATGAGACGTAGTAGTTCTAGTGTTAATAGTCGCAGCATTAATTCCAGTAGAAACACTAATAGTATCGATTTAGCCAGAGTGTTCCAACAAACAGGAATAAAACACGCAGCAAAACCTGCCACGATACGTCGTGCTCTACATACAGTATTCAAACAATCGCATCGTCTTCAAGCAAATTCGCTTCTCGCATATATCGAGGTAAGCCATAGAGCAATATCTCCACCAAAGAACCAACCCTTTCCAGCTATTCCCTCAATTACACACCGAACATTCCTCTTTCACCAGAGTAATGTCTCAACGAAAACGCAAAGAAGCTTGCTCAACCCAAGCAGAACGCCAGAATTCATCTCCGTTCAACGATCCACCCCTTATTTTCCCCAATTCCACCAACAAACCACCTTCCCCTCAGTCTTCCTCCAGGAAACATCGAGATTAGGGTAATCTCAAGGTCGATGGGGTTCGATTCGCCGAAAAATTCGTACAAGTATAGAAGGAAAGATAAAGAGAAAGAGAGAGAGAGAGAGAGAGAGCAGGGTTTTCCAGGTTTTGCCCGTCGGTCAGCCATTGCTGGCTCGCAACCACCCCAAAGCAGCCTGGCCGAGGTGGCTACCGAGGGTGGCTTCGCCTCCCTCCTCGCCTCAACCCCCTTCCGCTCTCTCGTCTCTCTGTTTAATGCAGTCCATTAGAGTGCATTTAGATCGAGGGATAGTTAAAGCGCGGACCAGGTACACGGCATTGTGCAGCGGCCGCCGCGTCACCATGGAAAATAGTGTGTTACACGTCGGGCGTCTACCCGCCCGTGTGTATACTTAGAAATGACATTAGTTGCGTGATCGACCACTAGCTTAGACCTTTCTTTTCGTTTACTCCGTGTTACGTTTCGGTTTATGATCGGTTTACTGGATTTTGGATGTTCCCTTTGATACGTGATATTTTATCGCGTTGATTAAATTAGGTTGTGGATACAGTGGATGTTTGGATGAGTGGATCATCTGAGAAACGAAATGCGTTCAATGCGGTTAATGTCATAAGAATATACAGGGTGGTTGGTAACTGGTGGTACAAGCGGAGACAACGATCTACAGTGAGGTCCGTTATAACGAGACGTGATAAAGTGCACGCGTACCGAGCAAAAATTCAAAGTCGATTTTCTCGAAAACAAAGCCTCGAACGAAAAATTTTTATTCTATATTTTCGACTTCTTTTTTCGCGTAGAATCACCTCCTTTCCGCTTGTACCACCAGTTACCAATCATCCTGTATGTACATATTTGTTTGTTCTAACGTATTCGTGAAAAAATGTATCTGGTAGTCAAAGATATACGAGAAACGGCTCTTTTCAACTTGAATTTTCTTGTGTAAAAAATTTGCACAAATTTCAGAACATCGATCGGGTTCCTAAATGAAGACACGAATAAGTTTTAGTTAATAATTAGTCAGTGTCATCCTCTCCGTTTAAAACCAATTTAACTCGGCTGCTGTTCTCGGGTCCGATGAAGATATCCGAAAAAACACAAACGTGAAGAAGAACTGCGAAGAACACTAAATTTAAATCGAAAGCAAACACCGTTTCATTCCCTGTCATATCCATTCTGCAATTCATCGTCCATTTACCGATCGAATTCTCCAACGAAATAATTCCAAGAACCCAAGAATTGTAAAATTTTCTATAGCACAACGAAATGCGTGGCTCCGCGGAAGAAGCAAAGTCTGTGGCTAACGAAGCTCGGAACGTCGGTCATAGCGTGGACGGTGTGCTCGTCGGAACATCATGTACGACAAGGGGATAGGGCCAGTCTGGCTTGGGAGCCTCGGCCATTGTATGCCGAAGGCCGTTATTCAGAGAAGCCGTCTCGATTTGAGAGCCGCGGCGATGCAGCTGGCATTTAGCAGGCATTCAATTAAATATTGATCCAGCTCCGTTTAGCGTCGGTAAACAATTATGCACGCTAATTAATGCCCCGCCGTTGTCGGCGCAATCAAACCGTATCGTCCTCGAGCGCGCCGAGCCGAATCCAACGATACCGCCGCGGCCGTGGATCATCGATCCCGCGGGGATGTATGGCGACGCGCGCCTCGCACTCTTCCCTCGTTTCTACGTAGCACGCGTACACAGAGAAGCGTGTGGCTGTGCTCCTCGATCGGTCGATCCTAATTAAAAACTGCTATCGACGCCCAAGCGAAGCTGAGAACGTTGGCGAGCCTTCGTAACGAGTGCACCGTGCTTCTCGAAGGAATTTTCTTCGTCGCATTGTCGTTTTTAACTCGAGAGATTCTTTCGTTCGATCGATGGGAAATTTTCCACCTGGCCGAGTATAGCTCTTCCGGTTTGCACGTAGTTGCGGATATTTATGGAATAATATTTTTATTTCGCCAAGATTGTTTCTGTCGGAGTAATGTAACTATTGTTGCGCAGCCAGGGACTATACCGGCTGCCAGCAGCGAAGGTTTCAGTGCTATTGGAATTGCCGTAGATATATCGCAGAAACATCTTCCGAGTGAGAGCGATGCTAGCTTGTTTCTAGGCTGAATATTCTACTCGAAGAATCGACTAGATGTAGAATTTGCTGTCGATCGTTTTGTTTCTCATATGTCTCGTTTTTCTTTCTCATCGAACGGTGCTATACGACGTAAATGGAGAACCGATAAATTCATATATCTATCAACTCTGGCCATCTAGATTTTAATAAATGTTACAATATGACGCTAAAATTAACAAACAGAATCTCTCGACCGTCGAGGTACGTATAATGGAACGAAACCGCGACGCAACACGGCGTGTGATTACGCGAGGAAAATCTCTTTTCCCTTTTACCTGTAACAACACAGCGGCACGCGAGCGTTGCGATCGCCTTTCTAATCTCGCTGAACATCGACAAAGCTTCCCCCTCCTCCGAAGGCAGCGTAATTAAACAGGAAAAAGACGTGGCAGGAAAACGCGAATCGTGTCTACTGCTCGACAGATCGGTAGCGGTTTTTCCCTACGAATTAATAGCCGAACCAGTAACCGTTCGACCCTATCATCCGCCAACCACTCGAGGTACCCTCGCCGCGAGAATTAGCGATCGTCGAGTCGTTCTCGCTCGATTCGTTCTCCATCGGCGCCAGGCTTCTTCGTTTATTCGTTTGTGTTTTGTTTCCGGTTCACTTGGACACAAACTGTTTGTTTTTCGTGACAGGATGGATCAATACGCGTTTTCTAGGGGGGCGGAGAGGAGGGGGGCAGTTTATACGATATAAGAAATTTATTCGTGGGAGGAGAATTATTAATCGTATTTCTTGTTGAGTGTGGAATAGGAGCTTATAGTGTAATATTGGGATGCTTTTAGGGTTTCCTCGCACGATAATTTAGTATAATATAATAGTAACGAGTTCATCGATATGAATGATAAATGGCAAGTAAATTCTGCGTTTCTCGCTTATAGTTAAAATTATACTATTTCGTTTCTACCACCGATCGATGGGAAATTTTCTTTTATTTAGCTTTTTTCATTCATTCTTTATTATATTCTACCGAGTAACTCTCTCTTAAGTTTATTACATGTCTCTTCTCTATCCATGTGACTATTATTCCATCAAGTAGCGAATCAATTTTTTAACAAATCCAAATTCACTGGCAGCAGGATCCCTAAAATATACCGGCACCGAATTCGCAATAAAGCTACGCCCCATACGATTCATCTTCTCTGCGGTAACCGAAACCTCGTCCGGCAAGAAAATCAGCCGCCTGTTCATGGACTTTCTCTCCCTTACGCTAGAAGCAATACATTTCACCGAAAGATTCGACCATGCCATTCAGGCAGCCTCCTTTGCATCGCGCGAGCGCGAGCTCGTTTAACCCTTTAAACCCGGCTATTCCATGCACGTTGCGCGTCGATTCGTTAGCCACTTTGAAGCCGGATTCCCTTGAAAACACGAAACATCCCGGAAACTGCAACCCTTGCTAAACCTCCTTTTTAACGGCGCCGATTCACGAAGAACCATCCACCATAGGGGCGAGTAAAAGTAACGGGAGTTAAAACAGAGAAGATGAGATCGGGGAGGAAGACTCGCCGCGCGAGACTTTTAGGGAAGGAGGAAATGCGAGGAGAGAAAGTACGGGAGAAAGGGAAAGCTGCGAGAGGGACGAGGAAGCTCGTTCGTTTCGTTCCTCCACCAGCTTCTTAGCTCGCTGGCCACTCGAAGGAACGGCGCAACAGGGGTGCGAACGAGACTCGCCTTCGGTCGTTCGCTCTTATTTCAGCCATTGTGGCACATAAACGCGACCACAATCTCGGTATAACGCTGGTAACTCGTTCGAAGGGGGTTAATCACAGAGTACTCTGTCGGCTACAAGTATCGAAACATCTGCACGAAAAATCAAACATTGATCGTTAGACTGCGCTAAACAAAGCAGTGGAACCTAAGCGCAGAGTCCTTTCCCATCTTTTGTATGCTTTTACATATACGAAATTGTACATATGCATCGGGCGAGAGGAGAATAAAAAGAGATTAGGCTTATGAACTGATAGAGCGTTTATTTCATTGAACCTAGTTTATATATTACAAAAAACAAGTGGTCGCTATTGTACTTATTTTGCAGAGGCAAAATATGTATAGTGATCGCGGAGTTGGCGATAGGCAAGTATGGGCACCTGTGCAGATCCGTAGTTCGGTTGGCCGCCGGCTGGCGGCGCACTCTTCGCGGGCTCGAGGGTTGATTTAAAATTGATTTATGCAAATTGGCGCTGCACGAGCAATTAACAATTCCTTGTAGACCGGCTCGAGTATAGCTTTTCGAGGGTGTGGAAGGGCGGCTGAGACGGTAGGTGAGGATGGGTAGACGGTTGCGCGGAGGGAGGAAGGATGGTGTTGGAGGGGAGCAGAGTGATAGAGGACAAGGAGGACGGAAGGGGGAGGGAAGGTTTGGTAAGGCACCGAGCCAGAACTCGAGCTTCGAGGAGGTCGGCGAAGCGCGAGAGGGTGAACGGTAGAGGAACATGCGAACGAAAGGGGTAGAAGAAGAGGAGGAAGTGGAGGAAGAAGGGGCGGAGGAGGGTGAGTAAGAGAGGTACCAGAAGGAAGGGAAACGGAGACGTAGGGGAGAGTATAGAGCAAGGGAAAAGGGGTAGCTGCGCATAGCCGAGCTGATGAAGGACGAAACACAGAGAATGCGCGATGCTCCGAGAAAATGGAATTAATTTGCTAGGATTAAATCCGCCTAGCGCCGCTACAGAACGCTGAATGTTTCTCGCGTACGTGTGCGGACTTATTTCAAGAGCACACGCGGGGAGAGATACTCGAATGTGCTTTGCACCTTCCAGCGGCTCTGCCTTCTCGTCCCTTCTTTCTCTTTCTCCGCGTTTCTCCACTCTCTTTCCCTTCGCCCTGGCTGCGCCTCTTATGCTTCAGGGCTGCAGCTCAAGAAAGCGCTACGCAGGAAACGCGCCAGGGATAAAGCGTATCTTTTTCAAACATTAATTTAATATGGAAAACCATGGCGGAAAAAGCATAGCTGCGTTAACGTACACTGCGGATAGTTTAAATCGAATCTCGTGGTTTATGAACGCGGCTATCGTTAGGCTTGGCCAGCGTGCACGGTCGCTCCGATCGATCGCACATTTATTTCGTATAATATAACAATTCGATTTCAGTTTTCGAAATTGCACCGCTTGTACGTATACGTGCAACGTTTGAAACGATGCGTTCTCGATTGTAGAGTTGTTTTATCGCTTGCAACATCGTTGGAGAAACGCGTGATATTCGTGGGCATCTTTTATATAAATTTAATTCTACTCGATATCTTCTGTTTTATTCGATTGTTTCACAGTTTTACCGTTATTTTCGATTATACAAGGTGAAAAGTTCAAGGTCGTTCTCTTTTATCAAAGTAATTTTCTCCGAAGAGAAGTCTTTTCCAAAAGATATTTAAAATTGCTATTTTCAATCAACCACTCTACGAACATAAAGGCTGCCATTGTGACAGCAGTCCATGAAAATCTTGGACAGGAAAATCAGAGGAAACGCTGGTTCTGAGTAGCGAGAAACGGCGAAACGAGGGGTATCTTTTTCAAACATTAATTTAGCACGCAAAAACGGGGAAACAAGACAGACGGGCGGAGGCATTAAGCTTGTTACACGGTTTATTAACGAAACGGGTATTAGTTTCACGAAGGAGACGTTGAATTTCTTTCCCGGGGCATTTTCCGCCCTCAGAACGAGATTGTTAAACGAATAGCGAAACCTTTTAACCGGAATTGAATTTCCACCCTCCTTAGAAACTCGTTTCTTGACGATTTGAATTTTAATCGAATCGAATCAGATGGCCATCAAACAGGTGTCAAAACTGAAAAATCTTGACGAGCCCCGAACATTCGCCTATTTTAACCGTCTGCACCCTTAAACTTTTCTGCTCCGATGCTACCTGCGACGCTGATCGCCAGCTTGCTGTTAGCTTGCTTCATGCTTGCACGCTCGTGTCGCGACATTATTCTACCCTAAAAGAATCCTACTCGAAACAAGCTCGCCGTTTCCCTACGAAAATTCGTCTCTTTCGTAGTTAATATAAAGTCGATAGCTCCAAACGTGTTCTGCTTCGTTTCTGATATATGCGAATCGAGAAATGTCGCTTTGTGACATAAAAACGTAAGATCTTCAAAAATTTCAAATTGTCAACTTTCCCGACGTGGTTCACGCGAATTCGCGTGTAATTAACGCCACAGGACCTGAGCAAGTAAGCTGGAACATTCACGAAACATCGGAGCAAAGCGCAGTGTACCGATAACGCGCTCGAAATCCGAAGGAATCACAAATACGTCAAACTTCGGTAATGATACGTTCCAAACACCTATCTCTCTTTGTATTTTAATCCTCCAAACACCGCTCTTCGTTCTGCAAAAAGATTATCCTCGTACGGTCCATCTCGAGAACAAGGATACGAAGATCGAGGGTGGACGAAGAAAGGACAACGCTGTAATCGAAAATTCTAGTGGCGGGCCTTGCGAGCATCTATCGCGGAGAGGTTTATACGCGGCCCGGAAACGGGGTACGTTGGCAAATGTCTCCGGTGAGTATTTCGCAATAACAGCAGAGACGTCGTGGGGCCGAGCGCACACGGCGATTCTCCACCTTGCACGTACACGCGCTCGTAACAACCGGCTTCCTTCGACAATTTTGTCTGCAGGGATACTAATTTTGTAACGTCTTTGTCTAATCATCCTAAAGGTCTCGCGGTGTGCGCAAGAGTCTGTGTGTATTCGCCGTTTCCACCCATACCAAACAAAAGGAGACAGTCAGAGAAACAGACGGACGGAACAGTGCTAAGAGAGAGGGTACACCGTGGTGGAGAGATCGAGGGACGTAGGGGAGAGACGTTGGATTCATGGTAGAAGAGGGCTGCCCGAAACGGAGGGAAGATGTGCAACTAGCGAGAGAGCCCCGGTATAATTAAAACAGCGCCGAGGAGAGTCTACGAGAGGAGACAGACACCGTGCTGATTTCATTAAACGTCTTACCTCAACGCAGACCCGGGTCTACGCGCGTTCGGCCCGCACCATCCCCTCGAGCTTCGTAGTATCGTTTTCCGTCTGCTGTTTGCGCGGGAAAGATCGTTCGTAACGACGACAACGCGCGATTTTCAAGGACGGTGAACAAAAATCTTATGGAACACGGTTTCCTTCAATCTTTTTGAGGTGTATGTGTTCTTCATTACTGAAATACATTGGGTAAAGGTTATTGTATTATACAGTCATTTTTATTTTCGTTATCGCTAAAATATGGGCGATATCTCTGTTAGCCTTGTGTCTTGACGCTTCTCTGGTACAAATAAATTGTTTGAAACGTTTTTTACGTTAGCAGAATTACGTCTGCCAATCGTCTGAACAATCTACTTTTTATTGTTTTTGTGATTGGATTGATTGACAATAATATGTGCAGGAGTAGTTTTTGAGTCTCTTTTAAGTTATGGTATTGCTACGTATATTTTCTTTGACGAGATAATCCATTTCTTTTATCATACCTTGAATATTGCCTCTGACTATTCGTAACACGCGAAAGATTGAAATTTCGTATTGAGTGCGTGCAATATGTCCTCCATCTTTCGAGCTTCATGGTTCATGACCGGTCTACAAATCACTGATTTATGCGGTGTTCGACATATTGGTGATTAATCGCGCGACAATAATTCACGTTTCGAACAGAACGATTTCGTCATTGCCAACATCGATGCATCGCGTACGTTTCAATCGTTCTTTTCCTTTCTTTTGCTCATCTTATAATACTCGAAGACACGTGGAGCGTTATTCGTATAAAGCATTTTGTTTCACCCCTTGTGTTCGGTCCACATATAATTATTTGATCGATCAAAACCACTGAGTTAAAATGGTAAAAGGAGAGACGTTGAAAAAGAGTTTGAAGAGTCGAGAAAATAAAGAAAAAAATAGAAAGATGAGAACGGTCTTCTTTTATGGATGGGCAAAAATAATGATAATATAGTCATATAGATCTCTGTTATTTTATTTCACGACGTTTCCTCATCACATTATACATTCTGCAATTTTCATCCTCTCTCTGTTCGAGATGATACGAATCTCAGAAATTTATCTAAAAGGTACCCAAACACTCAAGTTATTCAAACTTCACCTACATCAAACTACGTTACTCAAACTATTTAACGTATTCACTGCTATTAAAATATGGCTATCTCTCATTCTGACCAATTCGTCAGAACTTTAGCTCATCGCAAAACGCGTCCGATGTAATCATAGCATTAAGCATTGGCGATATCATGCTACCGCGCTTCAAACTTTGCACGAAAACTTTTTTGCATTTTCGTCTCTTCATCGAAGATCGTAACAGGAGCGATTCTCTTAGTGGAAGTTCACCAGACCACGTCCGGTTTGGGATAGCGGCCGACCCTCCAGCTACATTCTTTCTGTTCCCCGTCCGGTTTCGGGAGTAACGAGATCAGCAACGTCGTCGTCGTCGTCGTCGTCGTTGTCGACTGCACCAATAAAAGTGTACAAAGCCAACGCCTTGTATTTCCTTTCTCTGAACGAATCTTGACTCTCCGGGGGTCACCAGGAATGTAATATGGGACCAATTACTCATGGTACCTAACCTGACCCGCACCTACCATTCCGACAACACGCTATATCGCGTACCCGAGACAGGCTCCAATTTTTCGTGCGATCCTGTCGAGCGATTTCGTTTCTTCCGATGAGACATCTCAGCCTTCCCTTTTCGATCCTTCCAATAATTTCGTCGAAATTTCCAAGAATTTCTTGTTTGGTTCAGAGATATTGCAACGTTGAATCGTAACGATTATATAGTTTTGAGTATAGTTAGGGAGGGAAGATGTAAGATGAAAATTTATGGTATAGCTTTGTTACGTCAGGTGACTCTCTATACAAACCAGGCCGTACGCCACCAACCTGGTAAATTAACCAATTGATAACGAAGTCTATTTCCCTCATTCTCCTAACGAAAACTTGTCCTTAACGAATCAGCTTATCTCGTGTCCTTAGACCCACCCATCACAAGTTTTCCTCCACAGCATTATCTTCACAGGAAGTTCAGTTATTCTACATTTTTTGATCCGTCACCATATAAATTTACGTTGCGTACTCTGCACAGTAACTTTGTCTATCAATCGAGATCTTAATTATTCTATCAACTTATATCTATCTAGTCTACAAGTTGTCGGAATAAACTATAATTTATAATCTGTTAACTCAGTGTATATTCAATTCAACCACCTCTATTATCCTAACCGATATAAGGGATCGATCAGTTCGTGGCGTCGATTGTCTAATCGTAACGGGAATTTACGACTCCCGTTGACGTGCTTCCTCGCGATCGCGTCTCTCCGCGAACGGTCGAAACAAGCTTACAGTGATTTGTGAAGAAGTAAAGTAGCGATTTGTTTAATAAGACAGTTTGCATCGAATGTAATTCGCTTATTTCTTTCAATTTCAAGTAAGAAAATGTACTATCCACCTATGGAAGAAACTAGTATTTGTTAAAAAGTCGATTCATGATAAATAGTAATAAACTTTTTAAATCATCGTGTCCGAAAATAAGCGATTTTGAGAAAAATTCATGACACGTTCTTCCTCGTTCGTTGCATATTGGATCCCGTGCTGGTCTGGATTTATTGTATCCTGAAAGATTTCTCTGAATTGTCCACGCGCACCTCTTTCACCGATACTTCTCGCTAGCAGCCTGTTCCCACCCTCGTGATTCCCAGGCTTCGTAGGAGTTGCGTAGCGAAAAGATTGCATGACTCAGGAATCATGGGTACATCCAACTTTGATATTGAATTCTTCATGCATTCTTCTTCGTTAAATTTGAATTCTTCGAGTCCTCTTTTGTTCGACGATGCTTTTCTTCCTAAAGAGTACCATTCGTACTCATTCCCTTCCCTTGTTCTAATCTATAAAGCTATTTCATCTTTCACTGTTTGTCTGTCTTATATTAATTTTCTTACGCGTATGCATATATCATATACGCTTATTGTCTTTTACTTTAACAGTCGTAATGGCCAAGATAAGTCGCTCGTAATTCCAACGTCGATATTTACGCGCAGCTGTAACGCGAAATTCATAAAAATTCTTTCACCGTTTCAACTTCCATCTGTGGAAGTTTTTGTATAATTTCATGTTGTAATTGCGAGTTTTGGATTGTTAAATTCCTTGGCTAACGACTTCGTTATCTGTAACGAGATAGGAGACGTCTTTATTGGAAACTTTCACAATAAAAATATTCTTCTTCGCGCGATCATAAAGTACGCTTCTTTGCAACTTTTCTCCCTCTCTATTCGTAGTTTTTTTTTCTAAATGTAGATATATTCATTTGTAATATCAGTCGCGATACGATAACTACGGATTTATTAAATAATTCGAACGATAGTCGAACGATACAGTCGTTGCTATATCAAATCTCCTATCGCCTGGTTTCCTACTCTCGAAATTCCGCACACAAGAACGTGTTCCATCAAACGCGGAATGTTGACCCCATGCGAGTCGCATACTAACGCACGTATCTCATCAATTAATTTTTTTTTACCCATTTCGTTTCTTTTTTTACGTGTTTTGTACGACAGTTACCAGTGACCGACTTATCGTTAGAAATCCGATGCCAAATCGCTCTCGTCGGATAATCGAAGCGACCGTATGGTCGCACGAAGGCCATCGCGGGCGCACGGTTTTTCTAGTTGTTTGTCTTGCATTTACAACGTAGTCGCGCAAAATGCATTAAAATTTATATCCTCCGGGATGAAATGTAGTCGCGATCCTGCGACTACACGTGCACGGTCTGTCCACCTGTATTACAGCCACTCGATCGTGAGCCAATGGTGGAATGGAAAAAATGTTTCGGATAAAAGTTGCATGATTTAAAGCTTCCAATCCCCCTTGCCCGCTCTCCATCACCCTTTTACCCTCCCTCTTTCCCTACATTTCTCCCCTCCTCTCTTTCTCTCTGCCCCTTTTTTTTCTACGCAAATTCGCTTTCGACCGAAGTTCCGACGTGAAATATTATTTTTTTAACAGGCCTCTATGTAGCTCGTTTCCCGAAACGGGAGGCGGAGAGAGAAAACGAGAGGAAGAGAAGGAGGCCATGCGCACGTTGTAAATAAGATTTACTGGAATCCGATGACGTACGATTACGTAACCGTTTCGATAACTAAATTGTAAGTTACGAGCGCGATGTGTCTTGATTCGACTTAGAGAATCGCCCTCGGACCGGCGGCATTTGTCACCAACCGATATTCACTCTCTCCCGCGCGAGCTTCGCCAGCAAATTTATTGCGCCAAAGACGATACTGCTCGTATGCGCGTATAATCGGATAAAAACGCAGCGGACAGGGAACAAAAAGGCCGCGAGATCCGTGTGAAACGCGCCCTATTGTTTCTCTACGATTGAAATCGATCTACGAATCCTCGTGAATTGTTTCGAACGAACAACCCCTTCTTCGATCTCCCCTCTTCGAACAAAGGAAAATCAACGAATAAAGCTGACTTGACTGACTCACAATGGACCACGAAAAGACTGCCGATGTCTTCCACGCAGAGAAAATAGAGCAGTATACTCGATGTTCCTTCGTTTCAGTGTCTAAGCAACAGATTATTTACATGACAGTCGTGTGGTCGTCAACGTCGTCTTTCTCGAAGTGTTTCGAAGGGGTAAGGCTGAGTTCGGTTGACACATGGCGAGCCTGGACGCCCAGGAATGTGTTAATGAGATCATTTAGTTGCCCCTATCTTCTTCCTTTATACTCTTTAGTCTGTTTTCCCCTTTACATCGGGCTCTGCGATCAGCTTGTGCTACCAGCTTGATTTACGCTGTCTTTCTTTCCCTCTCTTCGCTGTTCCTCGTTTATTTTCTTTTTTGATGCGTACGATTCGGAGCTTAGGTATCGTAAAATGGAAGTTATGCGCAGTTTCCGAACTAATCCTATTCCTCCTTTGTGTCTTTTTTTTGTGAAACTATGCTATAAAAACGTATTGATATAAGAGGAATTTATAATCAGAGTTGTTTAAAATCAACTTATTTCTCCTTTAGACGTTAAAATCCTATTCCTGTTTTTACTTCTCATCCTCTATTCATCCTCGATATTTCTTTGAACATTTAATCGATATTACCGAGAAGGATCTAATTTATGGCACCCCAAATGTCTGCCGCTTTCTCTTCATAGACTAAAAAACAGCCTAAGTTAGAGCTTAAGGTATTAACTGGCGTGCTTGAAGTTTCACGTTTTCCTAGCAAAAAAAAAAAAAAAATGTGTTCACAGAAGTTGTTCGCACCATCATACAATGCCAATTATTTTTTTGCAGCTAGAGTAGTGGGCGAGATTTTAAGGTGAAAAATTATTAACCTATTTCTGTTGAAAAACTACCAGTTTAGCAGATATTTTAACTTGAACCTGTCAACCAGAACAAACAATAATTTGCGCCACTGATGCCCTCCTCCGAATCAAACAAATTTTATTAACATGTTTTCTTATAATATCAATCGCTTACGAGATATTTCGATTTGTCGAGATAAAGGAAACACTTTGCATATATTTGCTCACGTTTTCTTCTTTACCATTTTGTGATTATACTTTTTAACGAGACGAACTGAAAGCCAAGTCGATGATTTCGACGTCATAATGAGAATAGGAGGTTTGGTACGGCCGCGTAAACGTACACACGTATGAATTAGCGTCACGTAGAGGCGATATTAATGTTAGGCGGTGCGGGATAATTATATTGTCTATTCTTCCGGCGGCCAGCCGACGTCGCTGTTAGTTTTCCCCGATAAGATAAGCCGAAGTTAGAGTGCATAGAGCCGGAGGATTTTAATTAACGCGCCTTCCATATTATATATCGCGACGACGCTTAGACCGGGCCGGCGTATAATGGCAGCCCGCTTGAGAAATTAATTGGCCCTGCCGCATAATGTAACGACAAATCTAGCACGCTGTAATTGCGTCCTCTGCCCCCTCTGCTAAATTACCGTGCCGCGATTCACTTTTCCTCGATGAAAGCGTGCTCCGCTTCGATCCTCCGTCACAATCGTTGCGTCATATCAGTTAAATTATAATTTACTGACTGAAGTTGTATCGGAGAAAAAATAATTCTGACTAATCATCAGGCTGATGCGTACAGCGTGTATTGAATATTAAGATGCGCTGCATTAATGTGTTAAATAAAATTGCCAGAATTTTATCAGCCGACATGAATTATCCGAATGTTTGGCTTGTAAGAAGCTTGTGTAACTGTTCGTTACGAAGAATACGGAATACTAGGTTGTAGATAATTAGCTAAAGTTGAAGTAATGATCGTTTTCCGGAAACTAGTAATTTTCAAGCGCCATTGCAATTTATCCACTTTCACCGCTTAACACTTTCGCTGCTAATGACGCGTACATATATGTATGTATTACAGCGTTTCAGTTATCTGTTGGTTATGCAACTATTGCATTTTTGTTTCTATGCGTTTCGATAAAATGCCTTAGAAAAACAAGGAAGGTAGCGGGAGAAACGTTATTGAAATAAATAAGATTCTAATGAAAGAACGTATAATTCCACGAACCATTCAATCGACTTTCTACCAATGAATTAATCTGAAAACGCTTCGTATTTTTAAAGATATTCAAAGATGAATCGAGGATGCGACTGTTTGTTCAGTAAATCGATGGTAAAGCGTTATTAGCCATGCCCAATTCCACGTAGAACGCGTGTCCACGTAAAAGCGAAACACTTATAAATTTTCCTTACGATGGCGCCATTAACGAAGGGTTCTTAATGAATTTCTCAGCGGGCTATCTCGAGGACCAGTTAAAGAGTGCGTCGAACCTTTCGTCGATGCTCTGATTTACGCCCAGCGATCTCTGAACTTCGACTGACGCGTGGAATAAAATCTACCTCACCCTCCTCCCTCAATCTCTTCTCGTCCGTTCTTCAACCGCCTCCTCCTCCTCCTCCTCCTCCTTCTCCAATAACGTTCTTTATACGAAGCCAGCATAAATAATCCTCGCAAATTTATAATGACAATTACCATAAAAATCGTCACACAATAAAATATTCGGAGAAATTTACGACGTTGGTCGGAAACAGGATTTTCTGAACGCACGAGTCACGAAAAGGGGAGGCTAGACCTTGTTCCTTCGTCGTCCGCTTCGTAACCCTCTTCTGCCCTGTTCCACGTCCTCCCTCGACGTCTTTTACTCCGCGTCTCGTGCAACTTTACAGCCAATTATTCTATGCGTACGTTTATTGTGCCTCGTCCATGGGAGATTCTCGTTCGCTGTTGACCGAAAGTTGTTCTCTTGTCCACGAATACGTTTCCCAACAAGATTCAACATATTTGTCAGTATGTTGTTATCGTAATCTCTATTATGCTTATTTAGTTAAAATCGCGCTGAAAGTTATTTATATCGTCATCGAGTATTAACTTTATGTTACGGCCTCTTCCTTTAACGCGTTAATCGCGTTACTATATTTTTCGGAGCGATTTTCAATTAGATAACATAGAAGGAGAAGAAAGTGTGCAAACGTAATAGGAAATAAATTCAAAGGGGGAAATTTAAAAATGTTTAGAAGATAAAAATGTAAAAAGACTTGAAACTTACGCAACGATTAAACGGTTAATATTAATATTCGGTGGAGTTTCGATGGAATATGTTTCTATGGCGGAACGCGTGATTACATTTGCAAATTGCAACATTTACCGAAACCGAAACGCAGCGTGGGAACGTATCGAGGCACGTGAAACGACGTTCCAAATAAGCGGGCACGATGGTATTTCAAATAATAAACGAAACAGAAATAATGTTTTCAATTTTTATCTCCGAATCGGTGAGCATCGATGGGAAGCGCGATCCGCGCTCGTGCTCGCGTACACTAGCCCCTCGGACGCATCGAGTAATTTATAAAAATACGGGAAAAAGTGGAATGTAAATTTCCGGGATGCGTTTTGCATGAAATGAGCCGCCTCATAAATATTGGAATTTTATTCAGTAGCTGCATTTCGGAAACCGGACGGTCCGACGCTCGTTATGGATCGCCCCTTTTCACTGGATTGCCAAGCATCTGTTGTATTTCGCCTTTTTGCTTCGTGAAACGTGTTCATTGTACCGAGCTTGTTTAATAGAATGAACTGTGCGAACTTTCAACCGGAAATCCACCGATTGTACCAGGCTTGTTTAACGGAATAAGCGCAAATTTCAAACGTATGGTTGTACTATTCCTGAACTTTCTTGAACTTCGTACCGTTTAATTTTCTTTGTTTCGTCGATTTGAACATGACTCTAGAATAGAACGCCGAAGATAAGACGCTGCATAAATTTATGGAGATGGCAAGCGGTATCGAATCTCAAAATTAGAATTTCTTTTCGTTTTAACGACGTTTATAATGGCGCCGTCACAAACCTAATCGCAACAAGTTCTACGTCTTACGACTGCATAGTAATTATATAATAATACATCCGAGAGCGTCATGTGTGCGAATTTGCGTCGATTTTCTTTACGATTATCATGGAATGATAACATTTCACAATGTCGTGCGCTGTCGCCAGCGTCGTGTTACGTCTGCGAGATCATTGCCATGCAAAATGAACGATACTAAACCGGGAAATACGACGGTTAGGTGCAACGCGTGACGGAAAAGCAGCATTTTTAAAGAAACATACTCTAAAATGAAATGACGCCTCCAGGGTCAACCTCGTCACAGTCCACCCGCATCACACGCGTTTACGATGATCCCGAGTCTTTATATAAAGTGGAGCCTCGAGAAATTCTCGCAGACGTTCGTTCCTCGTAGTCAGTTTTCTAAACGACTTCATGCCACGTACAAACTTTTTATATACAAGTTAAAAAAAGTTAGAAAAATGTTGGTAAAAATGTATCTTCTCCTTGAATAATTTTCTTATCGTTAATTTACTTATTTGCTTGCTTATTCTATATTGACCTGATTATTATGGTATTCTTAATTTGTTAAATACGTGTACTATTCTTATTGTTACGTAGAAATTTTGTTTCTTTCTATTTGAAGGGTACAGATTAAAAATACAAGTCGTATTTCTTCGAATTTTGTATATCTTCGAAATTATTAATTTATTATTATTCCCTTTTTCGATTCTTTCATAAAGGCTACTTCTTTCCAGTTGCTGAAGCGACACGAGAGTGAAAAAATTAACAGAAACTTGCCATGGCTTTTCCATTCGGTGTTCGTGTACTTCGCTTTATTTTGCTCGTAGAGCTTTAAATTCATAGGAAATCTCATTCGTTGATCATTCTTCCGCATTGAACGGCGAAAGCAGCACGATCGGAAGAAGGGAAAATAAGATCGGATAACGGTACGCGATACGGTCGCGATAACCAGCCGTGCTAGACCTGACAGAGACATAATTGAACGTAATTTTTTTTAGGCTCTGAGATTGCACGTAAGGTACAGTCGAACACCGCTCGGCGATTAATCAGCCGCGTGACTTGCATTTTCGATTTTAATTAGAACGCTTCCGCGGCGTATCGGCCTGCTCCATAAATAATACTCGTCTTTTTTGCCGTTCGCTTCACCGCGATAATCAAATTCTGATAAATTCTAGAACGAAGTCTCCGGCATAAAAAGGAATATTATCGGACGTTACGCGTAAACCATCAATCTCGACACCTTTTCCTTCTTTCGTTGACCATAAGTTTCACTCAACTGATTTTATTCGGATACTTTCATCGTGCCTATGTCGCTCATAAGTCTTTAGACGCTTCTAAAATATCAAAAATATTCAAATATTCAACATTTAGAATAAAAATGGAGATACTTTATAATTTACTACGTATATTCATTGCTATTTACTCCAGGATCTCAATTACGTTCAACGAAGTCGTTTAATCTAAAACACTCCAGGTATTCGTCTTTAACGACTTTTTAAGTTCCTCGTTTCCCGAAACCCAAAGAATAACGATATGTAGAAAAATATTTTTTCCTTTGAGACCAATAATTCTGATCGTAAATGGTCGACTAATTACTTCTAATGGAAGACTAAGTTTACTATATCTTAAAATATTAGGTCGTCCGAAAAGTTTCTTTCGTTTTATAAGGAAATGATAGATGCACATTTTCCGTTTTATATTATTTTATCGAATCACGTATGATCGATTTTGTTCTATAAAAATAAAGATCACAACGTTCGACAGATTAGGTTTCATGTTTACATAAAGACGTTGTAAAAGACGTGTCTGTAAAAGAAAAACACTTTTCCGACAACCTAATAGATACAAGGAAAAATCATAATCGAGATACAACTATACTAATACAAGTCTATATTTATGAAAAGGAGGTCGTAAATGAAACAGTTGCCATTTGAAACATGGAAAGTTCGCGTTGAATCGAACATTATCGATGACGATGAGGAGAAATAAACGGCCATGGAGGACAAAATCGAGCGAGACCTAGGTAGATTTCATCATCCTTTACTTCCGGCGCGGCTCACCGCGATCGCAGCAACATACTGGCACAGGGAGGTTACGCAGTATTGCTGGCGTGTAAAGGTGGAACGTTCCACGTCTTGAGATGCGCATACATTACGTACACGCGAGCCCTCGTATAGAGGGCCCCGCTGCTGAAAATTACAATTTAAATGGCCGCCGTCCGTTCCCTCGTGCTCGCTTATCTCCTTGTTTTCATCTAAACATCTCATTTTTATGCGCCATTCAAATTCCACGTCCCTTCTTTTCACCCCGCCGACCGGACTCTCGGTCACGCGATACCACGTCGTTGTCACTTTGCGAAACTTTTTCGCTACCTCGCCTCCGTCGCTCGTCTTTTCCCTGTCGATGCTCTGCAAAACGAAGAACGCGATCACGAATGGTATGGCACGTTCCTTACGTTATGGAAGAATTTGGAAAATTTGGCCAGGACTCAGCGAGCGCGACTTGCTCAAATCCTTTCGAGGAAACGCTAGTGGCTGTTAAAAGATTATTAAAAATTGCCAATGGGAAGTCGATGGTGTGTATTGGGTTGGCAGCTAAGTGATTGCGGATTTTGTCATTAGGTGGTATTAGCAAAATCCGCAATCACTTAGTTGCCAACTCAATAGTTTTCGTATCAGAATGCAAGAAATTTCGATAGTAAAGAAACAATTGATATAGAGATAGATAAAGCAACGAGAGATTGCTCATTCTGAATTTTTCTTCGTTTTAATATTCATGGGTTAATACCATTTAAGCAAGCAAGATTACTATAAATTGCTATCTTGTCAATCTTCCTGCTGACAGTATCGTTTTCTCATAACGAGTCTAGTTAAAAGTATTGATACCAAGGTGATGAAAAATCAGCATACCAATTTATCATTAGCCTAAAAGGAAAAAGATAAGATGTAAGAAAAACACTTTGGCGTCGTAAAGAATTCCTTTGAAAGTGGCATGGGGCGAGAATAGCAGAGGTGAAAAGACGAATGCCGGCTATTAAAGCGGTACATGATAATAGAAAGCCGTGTTAGCCGCGAGACATAACTTCACGCTGGCATATCAATTGATCAGAATGTACAGCAGAAAGGGTAGAGGATATTAAAACCGTGCTTCGTTCCATCGTCCGATTTTATTGCCCGGCGATATCGATAAGCTTCGTTATTAATTATTGCTAACTATCTCTAATCGACGTATTGGGTTATCGGGTATCGGGACTTCAATAAAGCTACAATTTGATAACGTTAGAACGCAGTGTGATTCACGTCAATAAAACTAATTGCTCGACGTTACGCGTTACTCGTAAGATCGCGTGCCAGCCGGCTGTATATCACGCGTAATTATCTGAAAAATTACAGTTCCGGGAGACAAGTGACTGTGACGCTTTGCGATGAATTTCAGTTGCGCAGCGTGATCTAGAAAAAATACGATATAAAGGGGTTAGCACGTTTTCGAATTGAAATTCTACAGATTCGCTCGCTTGGTGGCTAAAACGGTGTTATAGGTGATAAGAAATTTCCTGATTACAGAATATAAAATATTAGTTGAACGATTGAATAAATTGAACTATTGAAGGTCAAATAATCAAATAATTCTTAGATATAATATTTATACGATATTATTAAAAAATTAAATAAAGTCAGATTATTTCATTTTGCCAAGGCTTATAGACAACTTACAGATAAATAACAATTTGGGAATGAAAGAGTCGGTTTTTCTTCGTCACTTTCGTGGATTTGAACTTTGAAGAGACTTTCGGCAATCAAATTGTCTCTTAATATTGTTAAATTTTTGGTAGAATGTTAGAGTCAGTAGATTTTGAAGAATCTTTGTCTGTACCGTAAATCGTGCAAGTAATAGTATAACAAATTAACTGAAGTAAACTATCGTTCAATTTTTCTCTGGCGATCGCAACAAACGCGCGTAATTATCCGCGAAATCACGGCTTTCCACTATGAAAGCACTTGTTTGTAGCGGTAATTGGCAGCGAATAGATATCCGTGGATGGATCGATCGATCGAACTTCGCGGAACGCGCACCGGCCCGCTCGAGAAACGAGTACACTTTCTTTTTCACGGAGCCGCGTTCCAGTTCGAAGCGGCCCGTGGAAATCGGCTGATCGAGCCGGCAATAATGGATTTAGGAAACGCGGCGAGTTTGATTAATCGTGGCCCGTTGTATCGATTAATTGTTGCCTTCGACGGAGCCAGGAAATCGAACTGCCTTGTGTTCGCAAAGCCTCTGTTTCTCGCAAAAGTTTCTCGATAACTTCGAATGAATTAGAAAATCCGTGGACCGTAGCTTTTCTACAAATTCAATAAAAATTGGGAACCTGAAGTTTTTTCATTCTAATTGCTATCTTTCTCTTTATTTAATTAAGATAATTCGTTTAACTTTCTAATTATGTTTATTCAAAATTCGTTTTTTCAGTTTGATACCGTGAAAAATATGTTGGAACTCCTGAGAAGAACAATGTACACGCACGTGGTATGATCAAGATACATATTACCCTAGCTTTTCAGCAAACTAGATGATTCTTACCTGTTTTGTTCTTCCTCTTTGTTCTTAATAAAACTCTGGTTGACAAATTGAATGGGTGAAAATATTTGACAACGACAAGTGTGTTTTTGATAACATCTGTCAGTCGTCACCGTTTCAACGACGAATTTATTAAGCGTAGAAAAAAATAATTGTTTCCTCTTTTTCATTTGTATTTATCCATAAATATTACTCGATTCAATATTTTTGAAAACCACAGATATGGTTACTGTATCTTTGCATATTTAAACAAAACGAAGGAAAAACAAATACATACGTACATGTGCCAGTAACTCTCAGAAAGTTACGTAGAATTTAGATGTAACGACGATAAGAATTCAAAAATAGAGTTTGAAAATATTGTTAATGATTAGTAGAAATGGTTTAAAGAGATAAAACTTACGATTAAATATATCTACAGGGCATACGTTAATTCGATTCCTATTATCCAGCGGCACGACTAAGCAGCTTCTACCGATTAAACACGCGATATGTACCTTCCATTTCTAGCTACGTTCTCAATCCTTCGGTAAACATCGATATCGAATAGACAGTTCCGTTCACGAGAGCCGAAAATGTCCATCCGACGTGAACGTTTAACGCTGAAAGGATGAAATTTCGCGCGAATTTCCTCGGTGTAGTTACACGCGCTTATTGAAACCTTCATTAAGTCGGTTGCTGATAATTTATGACCGCGAACAACGGAGACATTTTTAATTCGAATGCTAATTAGTGTTATAGGTCTTCTATTTATCAGTGGAATGTTTTAAAGAATAATTTGAGGAAGGTAAAGAGTACAAAAAAAAAAAAAAAAGAAATTAAGGACATGGATAAATGGAAACGAAGATAATCACTTTGCTATTTTTAAAAATTAAACAGGATGGATTAGAACATGAAATTATGTCATATTCTCTTATTCGTCCCATCTTGTACTCGCGAGTTATCGTTTCCTCACATCTAGACAATTTTCTAAATGAAGCAACCGTGAAAGTACTAGGTTGATACTTCAAGAACTTTTTAATCCTAAAACTGACGATTTTAATTAACAGAGAGGAATGAAATTAGATAATTGTTATAAAACCTGCGCGAAATTAACGACACCCACTTAAAAATTTTTCTTAGAAGAGCAACAATTCAAAGCAATGGTTCAACGAGCTAAAAAATAAAATGGTCTCATAGGAAACAGATCAACTTATCAAAATACTATTCTGTGAAAAACGAAGTTGAAATTGGATCGTAGGATACCGTCAGCTCGACCGTCGATACAACGAGTGGACATTACGGACGCGTTGTTCCGCATAATTAATTTTATAGAATTCTGGATTGTCCCCGGAGGCGAGCGACGTTTCGTCGCGACGCGGAGCGTCGCCCCGGTGAAACTTCCGCGATTGTTTTGAAACGAAAGTAAATTTAATTTACCGGCTAATTATCGCCCGCGCAAAGTTCCGAATTAAACTTGTAATTGGCTTTCGCTTGATTCAAAGAAATTGCACCGAGCCATGCCGCACCTGGCCCGCGACTGGGACTTCTCGCTTGGAATTCGCGCTACGTGTACACGCGTGCGCACACATATACACACACACACATATGCTGTTGATCTTTGGTAGGATCGATTTTTCTACGCGTTCGTTCGATTCGTTTAGTTGTTTTTTTTTTACATTAAGAATAGATATGTCTTAATCCTATTCAGGACCAAAATTGCGTTAACGCAACATTATTTCATTTGCAATTTTTTATCAGTATAAAAATACTATTAGATTTAGATTAGCGTTACACGCCGCTAATTTTTAGGGGAGGAGCTTCAAATAGCTGTAGGATAATTTCGTTATTCACGTCACACCAATACGGCTCATTGGTTCATACTAAACCGTGTCCATATTTTTCTCATACTCCTGAAATTTATCGCTTTCGAAATATGTGACAAGTACTTTTCTATTTCAAGAAAAATCCAACATTACTTTATTACTAGGTCTTTAATTAATTCTTGTTTCTTCAACGTTTCAATTATTGAACCATCACCGGAAGATCCATATAAACTACAAGATTAAAATGTTACTCAATTAGAAAAACGAGTTCGAACAATCACCACGATAAAAGTAAATCTACCTCGATCGAATGTCTATGGCTTTTCTATCTTCCTGTATTCGTTTCTTTTTTAACCCTATCGACTAATGGCTAATGGGCTGAAATGCCTGAAAGATTATTACCCGAAAGCATCCTCTGCGACCGGCAGAGCGGAGGATCAGTTCTTTTGGTTATACTCGAAGCATAAGACCGTGCCACCGGCAATCTTCTATCTTCTGGTAATTAACCGCTTCCTTAAACCAAACCGTATCTCCCCTTATCTGTCTCGACGCATCTACCCCGTGTGGTTACACGTACGCACGCACACGCGCACAAGTCCGCCCACGGTAGATGTTATGACCTCAAAACAAAGAGTATTTTCCCAGACAGGCTTTCCCCGCAACACGATTTTATCTAAATGTACACCAATTGGAGAATTCCAATGATTTCGCAAAAATGAAACGAACAAGCGTTTGAGGCAATTAACAAGTTCTATAGATGATCTGTGATCCTCAATTTGGATGGAAGGATGCCTAACACTTTATTGTTTGATTCAAATGATTCAAATCCAAATGATTCAAAAATTACAACAGCATTAATATGTGAGCGTGGGGTTGTGTCATAGGTGATAAATGAACTGAAAGTCAAAAAATGGCACATGACGAATGGTAGATATTTGACAATAAGTAAAAAACAGGATAAAAGCAAATAAAGATGGGGAAGGAAGAAGAATCGCAAAACCAATCTCACGTGTGGATCCAACTACATTATCAAAGAATAAGTAAACGAACAAATAAAGTTACTTGTAGAAAATTATTTTCATACAACGAGAATAAACAGTAAGAAATAGCATTAATAAATCGTCCAACATTTCCCGATACACGCAAAGTATTTTAACGGTTCTCTATTTTTCCTATTATTTTTAACGTTTTGTATCCTTTGAACGAGGCCGCACAAAGTCTCGTTATCTCGATAAGCAAATATAGATGTAATTCTCTATGGACGTTCGTTCGTTCGTTCGTTTTTCCTTTACGGCGAACGTACGTGCACTATTATACTTTCCGCAAACCTTTATCGGTATTGTCTCGCGAGTTATTCATATTTTACGACAGCATTAGTTGAATACATAGAAAACAGATAGGGGCCATACTTCAGCCCCCGTGACACAAGTGGATTTCCATTCCTTCGTGAATAAAACCAAGCACACGCTATAGGTGCATTACAGTTAACTCGTTACGTGTATAGCTACTACTACTGCTACTATTACTACTACTACAGCTACTCTCTCTCTCTCTCTCTCTCCTTCCTTTTCTCTCAATAGTTCATTTCCAACGTCTCATAAATTTACAAGTATAAATTTACAATTTGAATACGGGGATGAGCGACCATTGCCAGCCTCAAAGACTGTCCTTGCGCACATCCAGCGGGAAATTAGAACAGAAAGTTTCTCTATTTTTATTTTATTTCTCTTAGAAATCGATGAAAAAGTTGCATAATGTTGCCTTACCACTGATTTTTATCCCTATCCAATTTTCCTCCTATAATTCTACTCTCTTCGGTTAAAACGCCCCATTCGCCATCTAAACATTCGAGAGAAACTGAAGTTTTATTACTTTTTTCACTGTCTTTGATTTTCTTCGTTTGTTTGAAATTTCTTAATTAATTAAATAAATTATTGAAGTAATTAACAGTTGGTATAATTTTTTACACGTTTAATAGTTGCACGTTTGTATAACTTTACTTGCAAAGGTAAGGTACACGGCGAAATTGAAACATTATATTTGAACATGTTTTGAAAAATGAAGAAATGTTAGAAAGAATAGCTCGAGCAACGAGACTAAGATTACTTCGTGACAATATTTTTAAAATTTTCAACAGTATGAAAACTTCATAAAATTGAAAAAAATAGGAAATGTGACTTATCACGTTTTTTATCGCGACCTTCATACACGTTTGAGTGAGATAACTTTATTTTAAATAACTGCGTCGTAAATTATTTTAATGTATATAATACGTCTAGAACGGTATACACGGAGCAAACTCATGATCGTAATACACACCTTTCGAACGCGTATCACGGGGAATCATCGCTGCGTTACTTAGACGGTGCGATGCGCGCTCAGAAGATTATTAATTTCATTTTCGTCGAACAACGAATTACAAATGCGGTAACAAGCAGCTGGTAATAAGTAGAAAATTAGGCAAATTTGCGCCATTACGTTCCCGCTGAATGGATGAGTAGATTCCAGAATTTAGACTGAATTACCATCAGAAATTCCGGACGCCTGGCTGCGACTGCGACTCCGTTGTTAGTTCATGCGAACGGGGCCGTGTTCGTCGTAGGAGATTTCACGTCTGTCCCGGCCAGTTTTAATCGATACAACGATGGTTATTATATTTTCGTCACGCTATTAGCCAATTAAAGCTCGCATTACTTCTGATCATTATCAATCCGTTTAAAGCAGCAGAAATAATAATCCGGACGGTCCTTTCGCTCTTTCGATTGATTATTCCGTTTGCGCCTAGCCCGTTGGAAAATTATCCGATGGTTGCATCGTTCCCCTGCCTAGTCCGTTGTTTTATCGCGCGATCGTTTTTATGAGCGCCATTATTGCCTGTCCACGTGTTTTCCTTCGAGTAATGAGAACGTACAGGATCGTGTAATTTCCGTGGCTCGGTGGTTGCAACAATTTTTACTGTCAATCTTCTCCGCGTACTACCTCCTTGTATTTTAATTAGCCTTCCGTTGAGAACTCGAAGAAACATACGCTTTCTTTTTCTGCTTAGAATTTTTTTTACGTCGTGCTACTATTACTAATTGAGAGAGCTGGTTGCCTGATGAGAAGGATATAGAAAGAAATAAATTCTTTTTTATTGTAGCGAAAAGACTCACCTAGATTTCGCGCAATTTTATTCTTTGACACTTGTACGTTCTGGCAAACATGGATTCATTTCCATGGCGATTAGTCGCGGTTTCGTCGACTCTAACGGTCAAATATTAACCTCCTCCGCCACTTTTCATTGTATCCGGTTGTTTCTTTTAAACCTTTCATGAAAACAGCCGGAGACATCGAGTATTTTCCCTCGACCCCCTGCATTCTTCGATACGTGTGTAAAAAAGAGCGGAACCGGAGAAGGGGCGATGCATAAAAGCCCAATTACGTGACTACTTGAAAAGCGAAAGCTCGGAAAACTTGTGATTGTTTAATATTTTGCGGGAGAAAGAGACGGAGTGGGCATAAGAGAGAGGAGAGTGGAAATGAGAAAAAAACTGAAAACGTGTACAGTGAGCGAACAGAGCCCATTAACCGACGGCACGATTTTAAAGTCATTTGGCACAGTTAAAAGACCGACCAAAGAACTCATTACCAGAAAATGAATGGTCGTTGAAATTTTCATTGTCTTCGAGACTTACCTCGAAATGTGCAATTCGCGAGCAAGCAAACGAGACCGACCGATATAAAGTGAAGAAAGACGAAAACATGAAGGGGAAAGGGGCTCGAGGGAGAGAGGAAATTGGAACGAATTCACGGCGAGCGAGTGTTGCCGCGAAAGATATTTCCAACCACTTGACTTCGATGGCGATTCATTTGTTTTATTTACCTAAACCTTTTTAAAATTCCAACGATAAATTATTCCTTGTCTGGACCCCTCCGCTTTTAGATCGTTCTCCACCCCGAAATTTATCGTTTTCCAATGTGACGCACGTCCAAGGCTGCATTTCCAGCCAAACATTTGTTAATCGACCACGTTAGAGGGCGATAACCTTTCCGATTTCACCGAAGAAGCCACGAATCGTTCGAACACGACGATCGTTCGTTCGGTGCACGCGTAAAATGGGGGATTCTTGTTCCGCTGACGTCACAGGACACGTCGCTCAAAAGCCGAGAATGGCCGGAAGTCGTGAAATGGAATTACCTGTTCCTACGTATGCGGCCGTTCCAAGGTGATAATTGAATAGATAGCCAACGTCGTTTCTTCCACCATCTCTTCTTCGATTTTCCTTCGTTAGCCGACCAAACCGACGCGCTACGTGTATGATATTTCGTTTTTTGCATCGTCGTGTTTCATACAAAACAACGAAAAATCTTTCGCCTTGGTTAAGTTAACACAAAGTGTTCAACCGATTTAGTTAAACCAAGTTGTTGCAATTGAAAATTAAGTTACTTATACAAGGAAATGATATTAGGTTTTTCTCGAGATTCTCTGGAATCTGTACTATTGTAGAATAAACACCGTTTTCTCTGTATTCTCGCGCTTTATCGATCGTCTACACCTACCTCCTAAACTCTGTCGTAATATTACTCCCATATCGCAACAGGTTATCCACTGTTCCTCTGATCATCTCAAAAACTTCAATTTTTAACCACAATTCTTTATTAATAATAATTCTTATCCATTAAACGAATCCCCAACAGACAAACAGTGTCTGTTCAATCACCGATATCTTTAACCCCCTGCCAAAATCTCAGCCCGACTGTCACCGTGGTAAACCTCTGCTCTGACGGGGATTAAAAAAAAAAATGTACGTCGTCCTCATCGATGCAGAGCTTCCGCCCTTTTCAATCGGCAAATTCATTACCGTTCTCGATGAGCATCGGGGTCTGTCTGACTGTCTGTCGACCGAGGGTTGACGAGCGTGCGTCCCAACGAGACCTAACCACAGCGTTTTCTCTGGTGTGCAGGGCGAGAAGAGAGGGGTTCCGATTAATGAGGACGGTTTAACACGCGTCTCGGGTCTCTAGAGTCGTGCGTTCCCGGGAGCCGATCTCTCTCACCGGTTCCTCCGCATCCGAGGCACGCGGAAGAGGCGCGTGTGCGTAGGTGGCCCTGGTACACGTGTCCTTGTGTCGCGTTTGCTACCGTGCAAAACCGTGTACGTGAATATTTCTTGCGACATGGGAGCCTCCTTTTGATCTCTTTTTAGCCGTCGAGTGCAATCGAGGCTCCCGTTCCAGCAGGCTTCAAGCACCACCGGAGCCTCGAGAGGGAAACGCACAGGGGTACAGTAAAGAGGAAGGGGACGCGTCGCGTCTTGCATGTGTTTCGACTAATTAACATACGTGAAAATCCTCTTAATTGGGTGATTAAACGCCTGCGGAGACACTCTAATGGGGAACGGACCACCCTCGCCTCCCCCTTTTTTTCTGCTCTTTCTCTCGCAACCTCCATTCTCGACTCTGAACAACGGTTCCTCTCCGATCACTGATTCGCTTGTTATTCTTATCGTTCCGTTATTTTGAACGTTGATTATGTTAACGTTTACAAGGGGTTGAAGAAGGGAGAAAGATTAATTGTAGATATTCGTGTGTTAATACATTAAGGGAGGGTGATAAATTTCATAAAATTGTAGAATTCAGATAGGAAAAATAATAATGGGAAAGATATTAAGCGAATTCTTGGAATTTTCTTTCATAGCCATAATGTTAAGAAACAAAATTCGATAGTATCAATTGATTGGAAAAGGTTACCAATCAAATCTAACGTTAACCTAACTTAACTCTTACTGAATTAATGTCATTTTTTATGCTGATCGCGAACGGACTTTCTCGAGAAGACTAACGTTTTCTTAAAAGTTTGGTCCCCGTGATTACATATATTTCATTGTTCATGAAGTTAATAACTATGATCTAAGCAAGGCGAAAATAATTAGTGTTTGCGATCACGGCCGCGAGTATACACGAGTTTCTGCGGAAATTTCGTGAAATATACGGGCAAGACCGATCATTCTCGCCGGGCATCCGTTTTTCTAATTAAATGGCCGCGTCGGTAAATAAAGTTGAAGCGGAATTTACGTCAGCTAGATAGCCGACCGCTTGCAATTACTTGCGCAAAGTTACCGCGAGTAGGATTGGTTCGATACTAGACTCTATCCGTGCTCGTGCACGTTTCCCTTCTCTTTTATTTCACCGTGTGAATGGTTTTTCTTCTCCTTTTTTTTTCTGTTACGCTTCTTTTTTTGTCAGAGGAGATTAAGTAATCGAGCGGACGATCGCGTATCTTACGGCGAGGCTTCGATTCTCGAGCAGCGAAATCTCCAACGGACACGAGCGTGTTTAGCGCTGTTATAACGAAGTATTTGCGTAGCTCGGTTTACTTGGCTCGCGAGGCGGCGTAATTAGAGAAGTTGAAGAGACTTTTGATGGGACTTTGGCTATCCAAAGTATTTACAAAACGAAGACAAATGGAAATTATGATTTCTTGTTCGTGAAACGTCGCACGGAACGCCGTAGGAACAGAGAATACGAGAAAACGGAGAGGAAGAGTAAGCTCGTCTTTTCTGGTGATTTTATCCCGAAATAAAATATTTACGACGTCTTCGTTAATTTCCACTTTCCGAAACTTTCCGTCAGTTTTTATAGGAAACATTTAATTAAACCGGTGTTGTTTACCAGTTTACTTTACAACCGGTAACCAGTGTTACAACGCCCGTATGTGTTCCTTTGTTAATTGCTTTCCTCCATTTTAATTTTCTTACTTCTGTGTTAATTACCGTACCGCGTCCTTCGACTGTCGTACTATTTTTTTTTTCAATCGTTTTGTGTCGCTCGATTTTCGATTCTACCATTCCGAAACGAAATTAATCTAAATTCATATACTTTTGGAGTGCTTATTTATAGAGATAATGAAAAATAAACGGAGAAAAATTTCGTCTCTTTGTTTAAGATATGAAATATTTATATTCACGATCATATTATATTAATGTATATTTGTATTTTATAATCTTCTAAAGCGTAGTATCGTCTGAGATAATTGCCTGAATTACTAGGAAAATTAATTACAAAGCAAAATTTATTCATTGTAGATTCTAATTAAAAAATTCTTAATAAAATGAAATGTTTCATGAACGTTGTTAGATCCACACTGTACGGTATATATTGTAATGCTTTCTCCAAAATTTATCGATAAAATCAAAATAACCAACAATTCTTTAAATCTTTATCATCGTATCATTTCCTTGTGTAATATTTGTGTATACGCATTTATCAATTCTGTAAGAATATCTTTGAAGAGAAAGGGAATGCTTTTAAACATGAAATTCGTTTTCAATAATTCCGAAAATTAGATACGTTTGTAATAGTCATATTATGATAAGAAATTAATCTAAATTCATATATTCTTCAAATATATCGAATAACTTGTTAATGAAAGTTATGTGAGAAATAAACAGAGACTTTCGTCTCATTATTCAATTCAAACGTAACTCTCTTCATTTAGGATATATGAACATATACGTAACTGAAAGTTAAACAAAATCGATATCGATCGTAAGATATCTCAATTCGAGAATCGAAGGATCTCAATTCCGTTTATCGACTGAGCGTGGCGCTTCGATCGCGCGTCTAACGACTAGTTCCCGCGTAATTTTTTCTAGGATAGTCGTCCCGTTGTGATGTCAGATAATATCGTAAATAATTCATTTAGTATGTTTACTTCGATGTTGAATCGGTTGTAAATCTGCGAAAGTTCGATCAGGTGCTCGGGTTTGATTGGTGCGGTGAATAGAACGTTGTGTTTATTTACTTTATGATCGTATCATCGTCGTCATTGCGTAGTGCGAAATGTGATTCAGTTTACCGTATGTCGTCGTATCGTTGCATCGTTGCATCGTCGCGTTCTGTGAAACATATCGAGGTCTCTTTGATCATTTCGCATAAAATGGAACAAAAGTTCCCTTAATTCTCGTATTCGTTTCGTGTCCTTATCGAGTGTTTTTCGTCTTTATTTCGAGTTCATTCATTAAATTTCATTACATTGAGGTAAAGATATAACATTAATTAAGGCACTGAGAGTAAAAATAGATTAATGTAATTACATTTAACAATATTTAACAAACTGAATTCGCCGTTTGAAATAAATCTGAGCACAAGATATTCATTGTAACAATTTCGTTACTTTCTTTGGATTGATTTTGAAAAAGTTCCAATTGTGTATAATACTGGTTGTATCTATATATGTTCTTTCCAACGACATTTCCAAAACGTAACAAAACACATATGAAATAAATCTAAATTTTCGTATAATTAATACAGTTTATTAGTATAATTTGATGTTCTGAATTTGTATTTCAGAAAAAATCTAACATTCTATTTTTGCTCTCAATTAACATCAAAATGCCTAAGGAGTAAATTAAATGTACGAAGCGCGTTTTAATACTATACCTACTGGCGCCATAATTACTTTCTGTGTACCGAACATGTAAAGTCGTTCAGCCATATTGAACTCTGGCTGTTTCGAAACTAGGTTGAGCAGTTACAAGTACGAATTCGTTAGTCGAATCCTTTTCTTCGAAACTGCAAACGATGAAAAACATTTTGCGTATGTTCCATAAAAATTATCAGTCAATATTTACATCGATCATTTCTTATAACCAATAACCATTTCGAATACTAATTTATCGACAACTTAAATGGCTTAGTCGTCAAAAAACGAAGAGAGGCTCGCTCTGACCGCCTAGTAATCCTATCGATTAATTTATGTTTATATTTATGTTCACATTGCATACTCGCGTTATTTTATATAAAACAAATTCTTACAAATGGTTAACATCTAATTATGTACCTAATTATCTTACATATACATACATAATTGTCTTACATATAGAACGCAGCAGGATTAAAAAATGTATCAACAGTATCGAAACATTTTGTATATTACAAAATATACAGTACAATATATAACATACACTATTCGATAAGTATTAGGATACAAATTAAACGATTTCCACTTCTTCTACTTAAAATAAAAAAAAGAGAGATTAAATAAAGTTTAACTGACGATTTATTTAATCAAATAAAATAACATTTGATAGAACTTTTCAATAGATACAACGAATACGAGTCCTAGTATGTACATATGTACGGTCAGCAGCGTAACCAGAAACGTAACAAGATAAACAAAATAAGTAGAAGGAAGAACTTTGATCATTTCACTCTATTCTTGCAATCGTTTACGAGTTTTGACAAAGTCAGTCAGCGTGTTGAGTGAGTTTCGTTGTTGAAAGTTCTGGCAAGCAGAGTCGGGCTTAGAGTTCGGCTGGTAATTGAAACCTGCTTCTTTCTCTAGAAGCGAACTCGTTCACTCCGTCTCGTTGTTCGAATTCCGCGAGTCCACGCGCGTCTTTGAGGCTCCTCTAATTTAAACTAGCCGACGGGTGGCTCACGTGTCGTCCCCAAGTATTTTCTGCAATTAAATTGACATCTCGTATATCAGGGAAAAGTATGATGATTCGCAGAGTGGAGTGCATACACTCACGTCCCCTCTGATCTAAATTAGTCCCGCGAAATTCGTGGAATTTTGGCACGCCGGCCATCCGGAAGGCATTCCGAACATTCGTCAATCTTTTGTCGTTTACGTTTATGTTACATTGTAGTTATAGAGAATATGTTCTATTCACTCGAAAATTGTACAATTAAACGTATAGATATACATACGTAGTTGTTAATTGAGGGAGATTTGTTAGAGAAATATTCGTGGAAGTAAAATGTATATTTTTTATGTTTGGATTGTCATATTCAATAAATTTACACTTTTTAGATTGTAACACAATATCTTAGTTCTAGAGATATACAGAAAACAAATTAATCGATTCAATCGAGGTTACTCATTTTTGAAGGAATGTGAATTTAATATTAAATTTAGTATTAAATTTAAATTGAATAGTATGCATATAGGTTTTTATTAGAGGAAGAATTTAATAGAAATCGGCAAACGATCGTAGGAATGAAAGAAAATACGCTGTTGATTAATTATTAAATACATTATCTATGAGACAATCTAATAATTAGAAAGTATTAATTTAGATACAAGTTGAACATTTGTCGGAAAATAGTTTGGTTTCTTAACGGTTTATGCAAATTTGCATATATTATATTTTATTAAATTAGTAAAATGTATTGTTTCAGAATTATTTGTCGGTGAAATGGAACTCGAGTCTCCGCAGCTTTATTAAAACTTTCACCATCGGGTTTGAGAGACCAGTTGATAAGGTTTGTGATACTGATTACGATTTTTAATTACATTTCGTATGTAACCCCGGTAAATACAGTCTGTATATTGCTCACGTACATCGGAAACGTTTAACGAAATATTTTTGTACATATGTATCCCCTGTTACACGTATCGTTGATATTTTAATTACACTGCAGAACCGAAAAACCGAGGGGGGAAAAAAAGAAAGCACAACGAAACGCGTGTTCACGGCATGGAATAATTCACTCAAATTCGTAATTACAAACGCGTCAGAAGGAAACGTTCAATTAAACTGTCGGGTTTCGTTCGAACGAAATCAAAGCTTGTTCTTTTTTTTTACACTGCCCCCCCCCCCCCCCGCCCTTCTATCCCGACAAATCCTGGGCCACGATGCGGGAGCATAATTGGTAATACGATATGTTTGTTGTTTCGTTAACACTGCCAACAGTATAATTATGAATAAAGAGTTTTTCAGTCGCCGTGCCTTTCAATGGTCTCGATATCAGTCTCGTCTAATTAATTCATAATTAATATCCTTCCTCTGCGACGTACCGCGATGATATCCTATCGATTTAACGCATCAAACCACGGTCCTCTTATATATTTTAATTTTCCAGACTTTCAAACCACTCTCGATCCTTGTAGATCGTTTTTGCGGTAGTCATTCTGTCTTGTAATTAAACTACGTTACATCGCTTTTACGTGGGATATTTGGACGATGACGAACCGCGCAGCTAAATCTCATTAAAAAGTAACACCCTCGTCCATAAATCACGAAATATAATAGATCTGCAATAAAATCTTCGAAAACATGGGATAATTTAGATTTCTTTGTAATACACGCGGTTAATCAGCGTTAACTTGATTTTGTAATTACAGCACTCATTTATACTAATCCTGAGTACATTAAGTATCCTCTCACTTTCTGTTACATTAGTAGAATTACCATGCAAATATTTTTGTATTTATACATTTCCTTTGCATCTACCTTTCTTCGTATACTAAATTAATCATATAAAGTATCATCTATGACAAATGAGTTGTTCGAAAGAGCTATAGAAAATTATTTATCAAAAGAGATAAGATACATCACATGTTCGAAGTAAGGATAAGAGCTCGTCTAGAACTTCGCCTAGTCCGTCGAAACGACGACGACGACGACGACGAGAGAAACCTACATCCATCTCTTTTTATCATTTCGCGATCATCGTTATCATTATCGGCAACCGTTGTATCGGTCTTTCGAGGTCGGTCCGCTTTTCTGGCCAGGATGCTCAGACCACTCGTGCGCCCGTATATTTGACCACTTGTTAAATCGGCCTTCGTCCCTTGTCGGAGAATCGTATCGCGTTCGTGGCCCGAGGTCCTGCGGTAATAACTGGACGCCATTATAAAATCTCCTGAGGGAAACCAGCTAAGGGTACCTTTCCCTTTCCCTTCGTTCCTTTCCTCTTTTCTTCCTTCTCTCTCTCTCTCTCTCTCTCTCTCTCTCTCTGTCTCTCTCTCTCCCTCCTTTCTCTTTTACCCAAGCTCAAGCCTTTCTTTCCCTCTTATTCTTTCTCTTCGTTCGGGCTCTTCCTTCCCTCCCCCTTTGTCCCCCATGATTTCTTTCTCTCTGGCTCTCTAGCTGCCGACTCTCGGTCCCGTTCGTCCATCCCGGTCGTTACTGCCAGGATACGGATTTTCTCCGTTGACCGACGATATTTCTTTGCCGCGATTCGACTCTCGTTTTGCTCGCCGTACGTATTCCTATGGCCGCCTTGTTCGACCTTACGATATTCTTGGATTCCGTACGTCCCTGTTTCCTTCGTGGTTTCTTTTTTTTTTTCCTTATCCGGTTCCTCGTCATGCTTCCTCGTCCAGACTACTACGGTTCAACCTCTCGTCTCCTGTCCAACATCCTCGACGTCGTGGTCGTGGTCGTTGTCGTTGTCGTTGGCCGGGACCTCGTTCATCCTCCGCAACCCTTTCTCGAAAAACGGCCGGATGGGAGCAGGATTTTGTGTGACGAAAAAAGGAGAAACTCTAGCGAACGATTCGACAGAGAAACGCGGCAGGAAACGAGGGAGGAGAAGGCAGTCGTACAGAGGGTGGCTGTTGAACAGCGAAGGTAAACGCGAAGGAGAAACGAGGAGAGGCAGCGAAGGGAAATAGAGAGGGACAAGCCGGAACAGGGATGCGATTCCGCCCAATTTATAGCGGACCGGATTAAGCCGTAATCCCCTTTGGTACACGCTGCGCGTGCGGTGTCGCGTAATAATGATTCGAGTGAAAATATAACAAATATACCGAGTTGGTGCCGAAAATGTCTAAATTAGAGTGGAGTCGGCTGATCCGCGGCCGAGTCGATCAGCGCGGCTTTCAGCCGAAATCGAACGGATTTTCCCTCGCGTTCGATGATCAGGTGGGGGTCGGGCAGTATCTGGTCACTCGCGTAATTGTATTCTACACCGATTTACACACCCCGGGATCTTCGGCCGGATTGTTTTAATAAGGGCCGAACGAAATTCCGGATACGATTATTTTGTTGCTCGTCCGCGTGGATTCGGAGATCTAGGAAATGGAACGTGCTCCGTGTTTTTGGAGATTTCCCTCGGAAATAGCGTTATAGTTGGTTACTATATTCGGGGGTAGGTAGATGCGATATTAGAATAGATTATGTTTGTAACGTTTTTCATTGCTGGCATATCTTCGATTTGAAGGATTTGAGTTTGGTTGAATTTTTATTAAATAATAAAATGCTAAGTACGAATTTCAATATTGCGTATAGTTAGGTTTTCACTAATACGGGAGACTAAAAAGAATTATAGGCTAGGATTGATTATTTTTGCAAGAAATGTTTTGGTTTTCAATAAGGCAATGTTGGACGTTGTATGCAAATAAAATAAAACTGGAAAAAGAAATTATTATCTAAAAGTATGAAAAAAGGGGTTGTAACGCTAGGTAGAAAAAATCACCCAACAGAATATTGCATGTATTATAAAATAATATTTGTAGATCGCTAACAATAATAATTTTTTTTGTAATTTCGCGACGAACTTTCGGGACAACTCAATATTTATTAGATTTGCTAGACTACCAATGGGTACTGCATTTATACTATTTATAAAATATTTTGGAAATTAAAATATATTCTTTTATTGAAAATATTTTCTATACGATGTCTTTAAAATATTTAATATAGCGAAATTTCCAAAATATACATCAGAAACTATAACGTATAATAGTTGACCTAAGTACCTCCATTGGCTATTAAATTTTCATACGCTCTCTAAGTACTTGGTAATTATTTGTCATACACGATGGCCCCGAAACAACACACACACATTTATCGTACACTCGAACGTGCAAGCTCTTGGGTGCATGCTCGACGTACGAACGTCATTAACTTTGTTTCCGCTTGATTTTGTCAAAGAAGGGGGCTTAATAACTTCGTTAGATACGGAAGAAACATTGGAAAAACGAACGGAAAACCGAGGCGAATAGAAAATTGGCGAATGCAAATTCCGTGCGCGGATTAAGCGGCCAGATTCGTTGCCTCGTATTTCTCGTGCTCGTTAAATCCTGATGTACTTGTCATTGACGCGTTCTTATTATCACCGTTCATTACACGATAATCATGTTTATAATTCGTATTTATAAATCGTATTTAAGTATCGTATTTATAATCGTGATCGTTATACGAGTATCAGGCCATTACATTGTCGTTAGCACGGCTGACTCGTCCAAGCCGGTAAAATCATTCTTTCGAACGATACGCACGTACATACATACAGAGAGCTGTGCATATGCAAGAATGACGCGTACAAACGCATTGCCTCGATTTCTGCCGGCATAAAGAAGTTAATTATCGCGACGTTTAATTATGTATTTATTTTTAGAACCCTTTGTCGAGCCACGAGTCCTTTACCGAGAAAAGAGTTACGCCGATTCTCGGTAACCCTTCCCCCTTCGTCCATTGCTAGCTGACTGCTAATGAATTTTCACCTTTTTTCGCCTTATTTGCTCATTAGTGCCTTACCCTCGCCTCGTCTCACCCTCTCCCACCCTTTTCCTCCCAGCCGTCCGCTATTTCTCCACGCTATGCGTCGTCCACCATTTCTGCCTTCTTCCATCTTCCGTCTTCCTCCCCCGCCTTGGTTAATCCACCGTAGAAGGAACTCTTTTCTGCGTTCGTGTAAGAGAATGGAATCCGTATACACGTACGCACCGGGATCCTTTAGAAGGCTCCGCTTGAAAACTCGATGTTTGGCGGGTCGTCGGTGAAATACTTGTTTGCAGGACGGCAGAGTACTAATTAAAGTTTAAATAATTCGTTTGTTGATCGTTAAATTATTAGCCGGATCGTAGGAATGTAAATTGTTCGGTTGATTAGCTGCTATTCTATGGTAGACGGTCAAAAGTCGCTAATAATTAGAACGTGGACATTCAGGCATTTGTGGGAAATTTAACGACACAAAAATGTACACAATGGAAATATTGTAATGTGCAACGTTACATGTACAAAGTATCCGGAGCAACGGGTTTATTATAATATTCAGCAATATGGAATATATATCTGTATTTAGTTTGTATTTCTGTATATTCGCGAAACACGAAATTGCATAAGTAAATCTGGTAACATAGATTTTTGAAATTACGCTATAAAGTAGAATCGCGCTTTGTCGAAGGGATCTATCGATTATATCGCGTGAATGGCGGAAGTGGTGTTCGATCGTGGACGACCGTGCAGCATCCGTAAGGAAGCGATTCGAGTCGTTTAAAAGCGCGAGCAAAAAATTAATTGAACCGCCGGGAAAAAGGTCGCCGCGAAAACGTTCAATCTCTAGTGGCCTTACACGCCGGCCACTCATTACGCTTCTTCATTACGCTTTTTCTCGCAATAATATCAATCGTCCCACCACCGACCCTTCGATCCCCATTACCGAACGTCGGTGCTCCTTCGTGTTCCTGTGTCGCGTGAGTTACACGCACGTTCCTCCATGAGAAAAAGGACCGGCCCGAGCAAAGAGGAAAGGAGAAGCAAGACAAAAAAAGAAAATACGTAGGAACAATGAAGGTAGAAGCAATCGAGCCGGTACGACGGTAGCTAACGGCCTCGTTAAGAAACCGATCGCGGGCGCGCGGATCGAAGATGCGTTTTTAATGATTCTCGAAAGTTGCTGGCTCGCGGGTTCCCGCGTCTCTCGCGATTCCATAAGTCGCGGACGTCGCTTCTAACGAGGGAGTTGCGTAGTAGTAGCGTGACGAGCATAGCCAGGAAAAGAGGCAAAAGAGAAGGGACGACCGCCACAGCATACAGCACGGTGAAGAAGGTGGAGTAGGCGAGTGAGAAGAAGAAGAAGGGATGAGGGTAAGGGGAAGGTGGATGGTGCTTTACCGAGGGTACGACATTATTAACAGTCTCTCGTTATTTATTCCTCGTTAATCCCATGCATTTATTACACGGCCTCGTACTCTGCTTTCTCTCTAAGTATTCGTACAGACCTCCCCCAAGCAGCTCGGTTCTCTTCTCTTGGCCGCGACTGATTTTCCTCCTCGGCTGCTCCTTTCCCCTCCGTTTGAACCTTCCCGCGTGCACCATCGAGGAAGCATAATTACTCGGCCGTTGAGATACGCTTTCTCGCATGACCCACACGTAAGCTTGGAGCTGTAATGAACGGTTGGGAACAACGACTTGTAATGGCCGAATGAAAGCATGAACGCGAACGATAGAGCGAGATAGATGTCGAAGGAGGAGGGAGAAACGTGGCAGTGCGCGTTTCTAGCTTAAAGGTAATTTATTATCGATCGCGTTTGTAATCGCGTGTTAGCCTTCGTAGTGCGCCGTCTCGCTCTTCGTCGTTCTCTCGCTCTCTCTCTTTCTCTTTCTGATTCCCTGTTGGTCGGTCTCGCGCGCACAGGCTGACCCCTCCGGGCGAGCGCGATGAACGCGCTTAATTAGTGTGCTTAATTAATAATTCCAGCGGCGGGGCCACTCCTCTACGCGGAGATGCGTGAAAACGCTCGTTATGCCTTCCTGAATTCCTCGGTCTCCGACGCCGGCCTTTGTCAGAGCATTCGCGGCGATCCTTCAGTCCCTCGTTCTCTTGATCTTCGATAAAGATCTCCGCTCCGAGGATCCTCACGGACTGTCTCAATGTATCGGGCATTTGTATTCTGCTATTCGAACCTGCTCCTTCCGCTTGTAGATCTATGTAGATCCTTGTACAACAACTAGATTACTCTAGGTCGCGAACTTGACGCGCGATAATATTTAGAACGACCGTAATACCGGTATTAACCGAGAGGACAGAACGACGGATATGTAATTCTTTATAAGTTTTAGAAATTTAAGTAATTTTTTGAAAAACATATTCCTTGAAATTTTCACACTTTGCTCTTTTAGTAAGTTAAACTCTAAGGAATCTTTGATTTCTGTTTCATAATCTTAGGGAACCTCGAGCACACTCAAAGCTTGATTAGTCAACTATGCAATAGTCCCATTATGCACCATAGTTATTCATGATACAGTGTCCGCTTAAAGCCACGGGACGTGAATTAAATGATCCCTGACGGTTGATGCTAGGAAAGAAACGTCGGTAGAAAGCCAAGTAGGAAGATCTAGAAACGGGTCGTTCGTTGCTGGAGACCGTGAGGCGCGTCGTAAATACGTAGTTAGGGGAACACAAATACCTAAAATGATAATCTCTTTACGAAGGATACAGGAAGGTTTACGTTCCATGGCCCGTTTCGTGGCATCGCTTTCTTCTCGGGCTATATCCCCGTGGCTTACTAACTCGTTCGAATGTAAATGGTGAATAGCGGGCCGCTAGCCGGGGTGCAGCCGAAGGAGGCAGCCTCAAAGCGCACGGCAAACAAAGTCTTTGTTTCGAGAAGACGGCGCGACTGGAATGCTGCCACAGAACATTAACCAAGCAGCTAGCATAGCAGAGAACATAGTAATGTTCCGGCGAGCGGGCTAGGTGCATAATGTGACGTAACGTAATATAATGCGACGGGACCATGCCGTTCGAGCTGTTGCATGGAGTAAACCGAAAGACCAAAGGCAGAAACCACGTGGAAAGACGGCACTCGTGGGGAATGGCAGGGGAGGCAGATCATACGCTCGACGAACAATTCCATGGTTACAAGGTCAAAGGGACTGCGCTGTGGCTCGAAAACCTAGCTGCCGTATCGTTTTTTAAGCCCTTCGCTTTTACCAGTTAGGAAACGTTACGGTTTATCTTCTTTCTCTTCTTTTTTGCTAGGCAATTCTTTTTCACATTCTTCCTTTTTTTTTGTTCCTGTGTTTTAAGGAGCACAGGGTGGATGCAATATTTTCGTGGAATTTTCGAAACGAGATTTGCTCTGCCTACGCTCGGCTCAGGGATTAATCCCCCGTAGTACTGGCCTCTGTCGGGCTGTTTCAAGGCAGATTTCGTTGTTCCACGCGATTTCAACCGCGCTTTTAAACGTTAATAATATTGGGCTGTAAAAAGTGATTTACTGGCCTTCAAAGTTCCTTTATTACTGTCACGAGCCGGTAGAAATCACAAACGTTTCTAGGACGAATCTAAAAATGATGTAAGGTAAATTAGCTATTTAATGGCCGGTAAAATTAGATTCGAGGAAAACAATGTACTTCGAAAAATGCGTACGGAACTCTTTGGAGAGTGATAATCGTTTCCTTGGTCACTACCCTCGCCGTGGTGACCTATTTGCCCGCGTAGGCGAATATCGATACTCGTCATTTTCACGCCGCGGAAGGCAGCCCTATCCCCTAGTTCCCGAATCGTTTTCTGTTATTTCCATATTTCAAATTTCAATCTCGAAATTCCCCTCCACCTCGCCCTTCTTCGCGTGTGCTCGCACACGAACGGACTGAAACTTTTCGTGCTCGGAACCCACATAGGGACACGCGAAATTGAACTTCGTACGAATACACACGGACCTAACGGTTACACCAACGAACTCGGGAACGTTGTTGTATCTGTACGACACGCTAACTCGATAAAGCTACAAGCTGAACCGACGTTGTGTGCGAACAAATCAGGGGAGTTTAGAGGTCTGTACGAAGGTCTTAGCTGCGCTCGCGATGCAGAAATATTGGAAACGCGCGGATTAAGTAGGCCATGTAACGCAATTGCCATGAATTTACAGGCTGGTACTTGAACAATGCTATTTTATGCTATCAGTTAATTGTTCTAACCCAAATTTAATCGAAATGAGACTTGTAAGAGTATGTTTTAAAGTAACTTGATTAGTTATTCGTTGTACAAGTTATTTTTTAATATGTATCCATTTCCGATTGAAAAACTAACAGTTGCTTAGATTAAAGAATAAAATCTACCTACTCTGATACTCGGAACTTAATATTCATAATCTGTTAGAAAATTATAGAAATCTTCTAGATTCAAAATTCAATCTGTCCGCTCCAGCATGCAGAGCTTGATATTTGTCTTCTATTACAAATCTATAGAAATCTCCGCTCTTCTAAAAATTAATCTATCCATTCGTTTTATAATTTTCGTAAAAAGCGGCGTCAAAAGCATCGCAAGATCGCCCCAACGTGTTCATAATACGCGTATACCCTGACGAGGGAGGAAGTTGAGAAGACGCAATCGCGAAGAAAGAGGAGAACGTGCGATAGCACGAGGAATGTGGAGGATCGTGATAGACGAGGAAAGAGGTAGGCGAACAATCCATATATGCAGATCCGAGATTTGCAAGAGGTGGCCGGCTTCGATTCTGGGCTCGAAGTTATTATCACATATATTAGATAACTGACCCTGCTACCCCTTGCTGCCACCTTTCTTCTATCACTATACGTCTGTTGGCGTGTGTGGCTGCCGCATTTCGCCCACCCCCGTACCTTCTCGCCCGGCAGATACAATATCGTGCCGGCTGAACCGCGCGGTTATGGTAAGAACCCTTTATTGTTTTATATTGTTTCCAAGCTGCCTTTATTATATGGCCAGAGCAGCCATCTCCTCCTCTACTCTTCCTCTTTTCTCTTTTCCCTTCTTCCTCGTCGTACCGTAGTGCCGGCAGAATCAAAATAAAATTGCCGTGAACGTGCGCGCTAGTATTATACGAAGGATTAGGAGATGCGCGAGGGGATGCTAGGCAAGAATCAAACTTCGCTGAGAATCAAATTTAGTCGGAAACCAGATCTAACAAAAATAGGAAATGATAATTTCAATTACTAACGTATAATTATTTGATAGATGATTCGTTAGAGCTCCGAAATCACCTCTCTGATTCCTTGTTAATTGCTTATGCAAAATTTGAATGTAGCTTATTGTTGACTATACGACACCTCATAAATACCTATCATCTGCTATTATACATCGCGAGCTTAAGATACCCACAGTTAAAGAAGAAATATCCAAATTCAGTAAGAGATATAATATGAGAGTTAACAACCACCAAAACCCATTAGTTAGCCAATTACTTGACACGACGGATCAGATCCGCAGACTAAAAAGACATTACCCTTTAGATTTAAGCATTAGATTCAACTAGAATCAAACGTACTATAAACACTTATAATCCAAGTTACAGTATCACGCCAAAATAATTTACTTATAATTCTCAATGATAATTAATTGTAAAAATTCTACCAAATAAAAAAAAAATTTACTGTTAGGTCGTTCGAAAAGTTTCTTTCGTTTTGTATTATTGTATCGAATTACGTATGATCCATTTTGTTCTATCGAAATAAAGATCACAACGTTCGACAGAGTAGATTTCATGTTTGTATAGAGATGCGTCGTTGTAAAAGACGTGTCTGTAAAAGAAAGACACTTTCCGGACAACGTAATACATAGCAGAACTCACATTGCCACTCGTGTGATGCGGCCGTAACGCGCGTCGCCTCGATTGTTTGCGATTTAAAACACTGTGGGTTAGACTTTTCTCTAGTTACGGTCATTTTAAAATGTCGATTGCGCAATATCGAATATTAATTGAGACACAGGTAGTTCTTAAATCGCCATGCTCGTAGAAATATGTGTATATGTTAATAGTGTTCGATTTTACGCGCGCAAGCGACAGTGATAAAGGCCCGGTACGAGGCGAAATTGACAATAACAGCGTTGCGGCGTCACGTTCATTGTTTGCCCGGCGCGTTACCATAACGAAACGGGAACTGATGAAGTGGTTCCTCGAAAAATGACAATGATTATCGAACATTTTAATTACAATATTTACACGCCTATCAACGTGAACAAAGCTGTTTGTCGACGGCACGCTTGTCCCGGCAAACGAACGATTACAGGTCGATCATCAGTCGCTCGATGCAGATGGTCGTTGATGGCGCGTGGACATTTGATGTTGTCCAGCTTCTATGGTTGTTAATAGCATAAGATCACGTGTGAAATATCGGTCACTGCAAATTTGTCAATAATCGAATCATTGTATTACCTTCTGAACGATACTTGTGAAATAATACTTTTAGTTATCATATGAAGTTTTCTCGAAGTATCATTTGCTGTAAAACGCGATCAACTATAGTAATATTTACTCTTCGCCCGTTTCGGTCCTTCTCTGTCTTGAATTTGCTCCAACACTTGAAATCTTCTTGATATCTTCGATTCTATTCGCTATATATGTATAAATAAATTATTAAAATTGATGGATATGAAACAATAAACATACATAATCAACATATATAAAATAAACAAATCATATTTTAACCTGGATAAAGAAATCATTAATTTTGCTGAAGGTATTTACGTATTCTTAGTAATTCTGTATACGAATCAAAATGCAATAGCTCTCAATTATGGTCCTACTTAAAATTATCCAAAATTCTATAACAGATTATGTACACATTTAACACATCTAGCTTTTCGTCCCTTAAACCAGTACGCGGATTTACTTAACGTTCCCCGATAATGGAATGTTAAATAGTACAGGTATTTTCGAGTCTACACAGCAAGAGCCAACATCTCCCTTTTTCATCCTCTAAAAGGGTGTCGAAGGCGCGATATAACGCAAATACAGGCCGGTTCCCTGGAAAGAGATTTCTTCCGTGACGGGATCGATCGATCATCCACGGTACTCATCGATCGAGATGAGTCCCGCGTGTCTTCCGCTCGCAACCACAACCCACGATACCACGCGAAAATCGCACGCACACGCGCACCGCTCGTATTTACCTTGTGGTTTCGATCGTAGCTTATTTAAATATAAATTACACGCGCGCGCGCGCGCGCACTTGGTGAACTGCTTCGATTATCGTGGACGATCTTGCGCCTCGCAGACGTTTCGATTCGATGGTCAAAAGAAGATCAGCTGTATCGTTTCGTGATCATAATTGCGAAGAGGCCAAGTGTGATCGACGATTTTCGACCGATAGTTGGAGACGGTTCGACGATTGAGAGCCACTCTTTGTGCCTTTTGTGCTTCGCGGATAACGATCATTATGCGATCGTAATGGCGCGAGATTGTCGGTCTACTCGGTCCAGCCGTGTAAAGCCACCACACCCGTTCTATACACGTGTATACCCACGTTCGACGTACCGATGTATCAATTTCTCAGAAGACATGACCAAGCGACATAATAATCTGCCCAGGTACCTACGAACGATCGATATCGATGTTTGAACGCTCGCTCATCGATGTTGGAGACATTGCGGAGAGGTTGTTGTCGTTTGATCGAGTTCGGCTGTTCCTTTACGTATCTAGATTTTCAATCATTTGAATATTTTTGAATTAGTAAGATCGAAGTTATAGGTGAATCGTAATTTTTCGCGTAGCATTCACCTGGAGACGATTTTCTGGAATCGTGTCAAATAGATGTATAAAAACAGGCGTCCGTTTGTCTTCTTTAATTTCTAGTTAGATCTCATTTTGATTTGCTATTGAAAGAACTGTAGGAAAGTATAGTGCTAATAGGTTTGGTAACGGTATCATTTGTTTCAATATCGTTCACATCAACACAAAATCAAGTATGATGCTCCGTCAGTCTATATTTTTTTTTATTATTATTATTTAATTTGTACTTTACAATTTGTCCAGCTGGACATTTGGTAAATTTTTTTTAACTTGATTGCTAAATAACAATGTGGATGACTACCCCCAGCGGGATACCATCTTCGAATTTGTCTATTTTATTTCTTTAGTGAGGCCAGTGGGGTGTTTTCTTTTTAGTCTTTTTTCTATGAGAGTTTTGCTCGCTTCAGCAGCCAGCTGGTTTGGATGTGTTGCCGTTCTTTCCTTGTATTTTTCTGCGTACCTGTCGATTTCTTCCTTGACTTCGTTGGTATTTTTAAGTCTTTGTGTATATCCTCGTTTCTGACATACCATGGGACGTTGACTATTGTTCTCAGTATTTTCGATTGCAGCGACTGTAGTTTATTTATGTGGCTCATTACTGCTGTCCCCCATAGCGGTATTTCGTACATCCAGATTGGTTTTATTATCGTTTTGTAGATTTTTATTTTATTTTCTATGTTGAGTCTAGAGTTTCGACTAGTTAGCCAGTACATTTGTCTTCTTTTTATCTATATTTTGTCTTTAATTGATTTAATATGTTGTTCCTAAGTCTATATGCACGCAGTCACCATTCGTCGCTCACTCCTCTCGTTACAACGGTTCCAACGCTCTTTTTTCACGCTGATCATCCTCCTTGACAACGCTGACAACACTAACTTCTCAACTTACGACTACCTGTTAATTCGTCTTCCTCCCTTAAGCATCCCTTTGTCCTTTCTCATAGCCCCACCACGTATGTGTTCCGCGACCATCCACGGCCATGGTCACATAGGGCTTTTTTCCGCGCAACTATTCGACTGAAGGATCGACGACACATTGATGGGCCTATTGAAGTTTCCAGACCCTTTTGGCCTGTCGGCACTTAGGCTTTCTCGCAACATTGTTTATGGTTCACGCGATATTTCTTAGGCAATCTGTCCACGATACTACAGAACTATCACGTGAATTTATCAAGATAATTTCATCCGGATATTAAAAGTTATTAATACGGTAGATTCCTTCAATAAATATCCATAAATACGAATTGTTGGTTGTCACATGGATTCTTCAGCGAAAGGGGTCAATGGCCAAATAATTGAAATTGAAGGTATGCGCGTGATTGCCTGGTAAATGCTCGTTAATACGCGACGGCCAGCCGAAACGTTAGCTTTGTTCTAATAACGTTTAATTTACTTTGACTGGTCCTAAATCGTGGCAAATTACACGGGATTGCGGCCGCGTTGTTCATGATCGAAACCAGCATTCCAACGTCTGAATCTACGCGCGTGACGAGACCCCCCGTTGCCTCTGATGCAAGTGCAACGCTCAAAGATGCGTTTCCAGCGCGGATGCGATCGATAGTTCGCCGAATGCGAATAGCAGCTGCGTAAATTTCTACATGAACGATAAAACATTCCCTAGAAAATGTACGGAAAATGGTTGTTGAAACGTGTAACAGCTTCGGGCTCTTGTGTACTCTCCCTAACATTTCACCTTTCTTTACACGATGCTGATTCTCACGAATAATAATAATGATGAAAATGCTATTAATAATGATAAAGAAGAAAAGAAAGAAAATACATTATAGTTATAATTACGGAACTGGAATTATGTTGTTTCATTTTGTAGAGATTTACTCTGCTAGAGAGAACACATTTTCTGTGTAAAAACTGTTGTGTAAGTTCGTTTACATAAGATGTATGTATCATTGTTCTGTTATTCTTTGCAAATGGATTGATCAATTTCATTTTTATATTATAAAGAATTCATCTATGTATTCTTATGTTCTTCGTAAAACAGTTTTCCAAATATTGGGACGATTAATTGCTCAGACGAACGTAAAGGACAATATTCGTAAAAGAAGTTTGTAATCTAATTAGTATGCTCCATCAGAGAATTCTTTTATTAAACATTCATTAAGATTTCTATTATATTCCCTAAAATGTATCATTGAAACGAATGCATTACACAAGCTAATAACATCTTGGGTTTTTCTTAGTTTTTCAAGTACAATCGAATCAAAAAGCTGTTGTTTGCTTCCAGAATGTGTAAGTACTTGAAAAATACAGAGTCGCTTACGGCATCTTATCTTATACTTTGATTACGGTGCCAAAGAACAACACGTCTTAGCCCTGGAGCGTCTGTGGGCTTCTTGTTTTAGCCTGGGAAAACTGCTGTTAAATTATGCGACTTCTTCGTACGTTTCTTGTTGCTTATTCGCTTATTCTTCCCCTCACCCCGGTGGCTCGTGTAATTTTCTGCGTAATTAATCATTACATCGGACAAAAAGCTCTCCCTCGTTAACAGCGGCAATGATACAGAAAGTATTTTAACGAACCTGTTCTTAAGCAGCATGACTGGGTACAATTATATACATACATGCATAGACATAATCTACTTTTAGATTACAGTAGAATTACAATCTAACAAATTCTCATTAGTTAGTTAATTACGTGATATAAGAAGTGGCCGTATTAAACGTCTCCTTATTTTCTAAAGTACGAAATTAACAGGTGGATGCCAGGTTTGAATCTTTGTTTGATATTCAGTCGTCGTAACTCACCTTAAAAAAGAAGAAATTTTATATGATGCGCGTGTGTTGAGCATTAAGATGTGCTATAATAAAATTGTCAGAACTTTATTATTTGACGTCATGAATCATCAGAATATTCGCATAACTTTTTTAGGAGTTTAAGCTTGGGAAACACATTTCGTACATGCTTCTAAGAATATAAATTTACCACTTGAAGACCTTATATATCTAAATGTTAAAATAATCTGACGCTGATTCGTGGAATTCATTTCTTAGATTTCAATCATCGAAGCAATATCAGTATGTATACAGCACCTTGGTGATTAACAAGCTTAGTCATTAGAATTCCATCGTAACCCTCGATTCTATTAAAACGTTAAAAAGTATCGGAACATTCGACCGAAAATCAATAATCAAGAAACACTCTAACGATATTTCCTACATCGATAAAAATACCACAATAAATCAAAAGGATATCAAGACCAAAGCAGGAGACAGCAGACATCAAACCAAAGAAGATGACGAGACATAAATTTCATTCCATGGAACGCAATATCCGTGGTGCAATGGCTAGTCGATGTAAGAAACAAGTAAACTTGCTCGCGATCCGCGACCTCGATTAAGGCTGCAACGGGCAATGTTGGATCCTTCGTCCTTCCCGCAATCGTTCTGTTCCATCCAGATCAAGTTGAATGTCTGTCGAGGGAGCTACTTAATTCGCGATGGCGTGGTATCACGGTAGGCCGCGCGACACGCTGCACAATGGCTCAGAACGCGATTCGAACTCTGCTGTCCGGCAAAAAGTTAATTCATTTTCAGGGTTCTTACTGAGGATACGGTGACCCGCAGGGGCTCTCAGTTTCCCTGTACACTGCTATGCCCGTTGCCTATTTTGTGCAATATCGTTGTTAGAATGTACAGTGGCGGACAAAAGGAGGTTTATAAAGTAAGAAATATAAAAAGACAGCGTAACCTTACAAACTGAATTTATATTTAATAAGAGCAACGAATAAATGTGATATATATCACACATAGATAATTTTTAACAATATGCTGAGAGATTTTTAGCATAGAAGTTACGAAAATTGATAGCGTGTCGGTTTTAAACTTTCATTTATCCACCGCTTCTCCTTTTTTTTTTTTTTATTTGGAAGAATTTTACAACCAATTCTCATTAAGAATTATAAGTAAATTATTCTGGCATAACGTGAATAATAAGTGTTTATCGTATGTTTGATTCTAAAATCTAATGTTTGTCTGAATCTAATGTTTCTAATGTTTAAATCTAGAACTCGGCTTCCGACATTAATTTCAATTTTAAATAATTTAAAATAATTACTTCATAATATAGGTTATTTCATAGTAGAAGATAGTGCATATTTTAATTCGACTAAAGAATAAAGTATCAATTCAAAGAGTCGTATGTATATATTCATAAAAAATAAGTAAGTATCCGATGATTTATGGACGGGAGTGTACATCTCGGACGATGGATTTCCACGTTGGAAACGATATAGGAAGACGGTAGGAAGGATCTCGTTTCAACATCGTCTCGATCGCGAATCCGATTTCTAAATAACCGTGGAGATTGGGTGTTTGCGGTGCTCACCGGCTGAGGAACGGGGATTTGACTCGTCTGGAGGATCGAGGTTGAGCAATGCGACTCGAGTGCTATTGTATTCGAGGAGGAAATTACGCGAGAAATGACGAGGGGTGGGAGGGGGGGGGTGCTGGGCTCGACCGAGTTCCGCGGGCCGGTCGAACGAATTCGAGCACAGACAGTCGAGTTTGTTACAAACAAACAGATGCCGCGACGATTTAAGGATGACGGAAACTCGATCGCGAGACTTTTTGGTTTTCAAAGTGATGCGGAATGATATAAAAATTGGGGGATAATAGATTTATATTTATATAGATTCTTCTTTAAAACCATCGTTATTGAGGGACGCGTCAGAGGTTGTAAATGTTAAGTAAATTCAGAAGTTTTCTGAAAAGAGATCCTATAAGTCTACGACATATGTGAAATATGTATATGTATTATAAAATTTCTATTCGTTTTGTACATACAAAACGGGCAAAGTTCTTTAAGAATGATTATAATTGTGAATTAATCTTCCCAACAATGTTTTACCGGTCCCTTTTCTCAGCGAGTGTCTCAATCCTGACACGTGTTTGGTGATCTTTCAATACACAAAGGCTAAGTGGAACCGATCATCATTAAAATTCTTATGGCTATTTTATCACGAATATTTACTCGTTGTCAGAAGCTAGCTGCCATCTTTCCAAGCATACAATATCGTTCTTATGAACCATTGTATCGCGGCAAGAATAACAAAATCCGCTTTCGCATATTCGACCCGTTTCTTGGCGCACAAAAGCTAAATACCATAACTGCGGCACAGTTCCAACATTGCATTGAAGCAGAGAGTTTTTTCGAAACACGTATTCTCGTGTATAGAAAATAGATTTCTATTTGCCTGTAAGGAGCTTGATACGTATTATCAGTGTAATGCCAGTAATAGGTTCTTAATTATCCAGGCTTTGCGACGGTTGTTTTATATGTACATTAATTTCATCTGCGTACATATAGAGCTTACGATGTGTCATAGCTTCGAGTTTCGTGCGCCATAAGGTGCAAGGGACCGAAAACGCAGGTGTAGCCAACAACAGATGGTATCAGTCCCTGTCGGTCGATTGGAGCTCATGGGGATTTGTTAATTCAATTATAGACTCAGTCGTCGACGCAATACGATCATTGAATAAGTAGATACAAATGCTTCCTCTCTTCCGACTATGCTAATTTGATGTTCATTTAAAGAGGGTAAAAAGACCAAATATATCTATCATTTGTACGCGTAAGGAGGATGTTTATGCAAATTTATATTTTTATGGGGTCAGTTAGATTTATTTTATCTGCTAAACATCATAAGAAGAACCTATTGTACGTTGCATATTTTATATTGAAGATTACAAAGAGGAAATATCGCAAGATCATTTATCTTCTCGCAGCCATTTAGCTTTAAAAATAAATTAAAGTAAACTATTTTGGTAACATGAGATTGATTGACAATATTCTGAAATTAAGGACTGCTCCCCTGTGAAGAATGGAGAATATGACATACCGTGTCCAGCTTCTATAATCATCATAACTTTTGCATGATTTTCGAATTCTGTGTGTTTCTACAACCGTATTTTTCATAAATGCGCAAACATTCCTGCTCTGGACATAACCCGATACAAGAATAGGAAGACACGACTTCGACGATAAGCAAAATGAAATCACGCGAAGAATGTCAAACTGCAGGTGGCAAGGACGATCTTAGAGAGAGGGCGGGGGAGGAGGGGAGCAACAGCGTAACAAAAGAAAACGCGCAGCAACTCCTTCTTCCCTTGCTTAAAAAATCTCCCAAAGTATAAAACAAACCATAAACAGGCGCATTAATTCAACGGTATGGCCCTTAAAATGCGCCCGCGTGGGAATGGAGTGCGGTACTAATTAAAATCTCGAGCATAAACTCGCTCGATTCAAACGCATACAACGAAGAAGGCGGGAAAAGACTTTTGATCGGCTCCCTTCGTCCTTCGTTACGCGAAATGAGGGGCAAGCATACAGTCGGCCCACACCCTTTGTTTTCCGAATGCAAATAAGTAGCCCTCCGCCACTCATCGTCTCCCTCGTCCACCCTTTCTAACTCACGATTCGTCTCTCTTCAACCCCTACTTCTCAGTCTCTGTCCTTCACGCTGAAACACCCTCTCGTTTCCCAGCACCCTCCCTACTCGTCCTCCCTCTCTCTCTCTCTCTCTCTTATTTTCTCCTTCTGTCCCCGTCTTTCTCGCGCAAGCTGATTCTACTCGCGACCTCCTCGTTGCTCGAACGTGGTGAATACAGTAGGCACTCTCACACTGCGAAACGCACAACAGACCGCATGCATATTCATACGTGGGCCACGGCTATGTGTGCACGAGAGGTTATTAATTAACCGGAAGCCTAATCAAGGCTCGTAGTCGAAGAGGGTAGCAGTCGCTCTGCATCGTTGAAACCCCTTCGAAATTGCGAAGCCACCGTACAGGTGACGCTCTCCCACTCTCTTTCTCTATCTATCTATCTATCTATCTATCTGTCTATCTCTTGCTCGCTCGGTCGTTCTCTCGCTCACACTTTGTGTTTGATCGACTCCGAGCGGATAGATATTTGGCGAACGCTTCCGTGCCGGGATCGAGAGGTTCCCGTGGCCGCGCGCTCAGTGCTCGATGCTCGATCTTTGATTTTTTGGTTGTCCGTTACACGGTCGAAAGGGTGCTCCGTGAGGCACGTATTTGCTGTTCAATCTGTCGTATAGGTTTTTCGAGCGGCGATAGATACGTAAAACGCGACCGTTTTCCCGTGCCGACTTATTTTCATATCGATTCCCACAAGCCGTGTATTACTCTTCTTTTTCTATTTTTATTTTTTCCTATTCTAGACGGGGTGAATCACTCTGTATTGAATAACGTATTTACGCAAATTCCATACGAATTACCACCGTCCCGCGTAGAACGCTACATCATCCAACGTTTGCCGTATACCTCGATAAACCAGCGATTCGCTCTTAAATCAACCGGATGCATTTACGAATACAACCCAAATCGATTCTCCGTATAGAATGCCGGTTTACGCGTTAAAAAATTCAATTCGAACAACAAGACGAAGTTGCAATACGTAAATATAAATTTTACGCTATTCAATTAAGAGAAACGACCGGTGGCCGCACTATCCCACCAACGTCACTCGATCTCGGGATCGCCTGAATCAGAGAAGACGAATTTTTGCTCTCCAATCGGCCCGATTAGCCGTGGCATTATTTCGATCGATTAGAAAGCGGGCTTTCGTTCCTGGTTTCGGGGTTGTTCCACGGGGGATGAAACAGGGCGCGCCCTCTTTCCCCCGAGTAATCCAATGGATTAGTCAATTATGTATATACCATTACGACTCCATACATTTGGATGGGTCTCCTTCTCTTTCTCTCTCTCTCTCTCTCTCTCTCTCTCTCTCTCCTTCTCTCTAAATGATCACGGACATACATACAGAAAATATACACACACGCGTGCGCGCACACACATGTACAGAGAAGAGCAAAGAAGGAAAGTAGGAAGAAAGGAAGAATCGTTGATTCGCGTGGCGACGGTATACGATGGTGTAGGATGGTGGTAGAATCGGCTTGCCACCACGGAAGGGGTGCGTATATGTATGTGGGGTAGTGGCTGGGGTTGGGCGAGTAAGGGGTAGCGCAGGGGAGGAAAAACCAAATGAAAAAGAGCCTTTGTGTTTGGGATTCCTGCGCAGCGAGAGTCGAGGGATTGAGAGAGAGCGAACGGGGGATGCAACTGCAATTTGTACCTCTTACTGTCCGCGGGAAGAATAGGTATTGTCTTGCAGGAGAGAAACGAATTGAGCTTCTATGAAGCCCGGCGTGCGAATGGGAATCGATATTTTTAATTTCAGTAGAAGCCAAACATCTCCGGGTCTCGTCACTCCTCCGCCCTTTCTCACTCGTACCTGCTCGCCATCTTCCATCTATCCTCTTCCCTTTTGGCCGTGCCGTTTAAGCCGCCACCGTTTGTACACACTTGTGGCTGTAAATACCTGTGGTGCTTGGCCTGTACACACCTGACCCCTTCGATCGACAGTCGACACTCGCTAATTGCAGTAGCGTATTCGCCTCGTACCACGAAAATCGACACGTTCGCGCGTGACTCTCGAGCTCTCACGCGATATTCCGTCGTTTCGATTAAGAATGTACCCGTGCCAGTGGCGAAAGCTTGTCGTTTCTCTGTTTCGGTATAAACATTCGCTGAATAGACCGACTGCATCGCCCTGATTGCTTGCTTCGTGGGTTTGCGAAGGGGAAAGAGACAGGAGAGTTAAACAAATTGCGGATGAATGTTCGCAGTTTAAGGTCGATTGGAGTTTTCAGACTCATTGAAATATGGCACAATTTTGTTTCGTTTCATCTCGGCGCGGCCGATATTAAGAAACTTGACCGCTTTCTCTTCCTTCGTCACTTCATAATGGAATTACCCGCCACCGAAATTGTGCTTATAATAGCGACTCGTTTCGCTCTCTAGCCTTACTCTAGACGATTAAGCAATCGTTGTCTCCCACGCGAGTAATGTAGAAATGCTTGCGTTAATCGCGTCTCGTAACGAGCGTCTAACTTACGTTCCCCGCTTTTAGCATTGTCTTCCTAGAGTGCCCAATATCGTGCCTATTCTCTCGATGACGTTGGTAGACTCATTTTTTACTTGTTAGACAAATCGAGATGTACTTAAATGTACTTAACTGCTTTTTTTAACAATTTTTATAAAGGAATGGCCATGTACATATGTAGTATATCAAAGATAATTCGAATCATCTGAGCTTCAACATCTTAAAATCTGCAAACTAGATCGCTTAAGTACCGTTCATAACCCGTTAATAACAGTCATAGCACATACGAATTACAAGACAAAATATTCAGTTCGACTTAAATATCCTTCCGATACAATTAACTCTGTCTTGCATCTATCAATATTCACAACGCCAAGTTCTCCCATATCATTGCAAGTTGTACAACATCGATTGCATAATACTTTCGATTAACATTCCATTTGCTCGATAAAGAGGCTCGTTCCAAACTAAATCGGAGATTCTTGGAATCGTATCCGACGAATGAAAGGAATCCTCCGCCACTATCGACGCACCACCCAAAGGTAGCAATTTGCAGCAGTTTCTAACCAAAGTCCCGGACAATTTGCGCACTACATGTATCATCCTAATTATGCAGACTCCTCGAAGCCTATCCGAAGTTGCGAAGCAACGGGGCCGTAGCTAACGCCTAACTTCGCCCGGTTGAATCTCGTTTCGGACCTCGAAACACCTATAACAGGATCCGATTCGAAGCTAAAACGGGGGGAGTCCGCTTTGGAAGTTGGAGATCGCATCCGGTCGAATTATCAGAGTGTGCTCGCTGCGCGAAAGACCTCTAGAATTCGTTGGTTCTTCTCGGCTCGGTGGAATCTAAGCTTGGAGGATAAAGGAGGAAGATTCACCTCGCGGCTAGAGACAAGAGGCACGCTATCGATAGGATGAGCACGAACGGTGCCAGGATGATTTCATTCCCCATAACTGACCGTTCCCCTGGGATTATTATTTTTTCATCAAGCCACGGAAAGCCGTGTGTGCGAGCAAGGAGAACGAGGAGGTATAGAGGAAGGCGGAGGTCTAGGGCGAGGGTCCAGACGGACGGAGCAAACCAGCACCCCGAGAAATTGCATCTCCAGGGCCAGCAGCGGCAGCCGGCCTCTCTCCCTTCCTCGCTCGTTCCTTCACCAACCTTCGCGAAATATATACGAGCCGGCAAATTGAAAACTAGCGATCGGCTCGCCTGAATAAAATATCGTTTAAATTTATCGTAACACCTGGTATATCGGAACTCGACCACGCCACGCCGGCTGAGTGCCTACGTTATATCGACGCTTTCCAGGCTACGATTGCACTGTAAACGTGCCGTACCTCCGATACCTTCGCGGACTGCCGATCTTCTCTCCCTTCCTCTTCTTCGTGCAACTCGTTTGAGGATACTTAGGGTATTTTATTCGCGTCGGGGCTTCGATCTCTTAAAAGATGCAAGCGGCATTGGTCTCGCGTCACCTTCTACTCCGAGATATTAATATCAATGTTGGCATGAAAGTGTAATTGGGCATTAAAATTGGACCCAACTCTCATAATTTCGATGTTGAGTACCTAGAAATTATTTAAACAAAAGTTCGCTCTCTGCAAGTTGGTTTGCTCGTCGGCTTGTTGAAAGAAGGTATCTATATAGAACTCGAGGATAGCAGCGATCTAAGTAAATTATTAAATGATATTACACCGAGTATCGGATCCATTATACCATAAACGGTGAACCCGCATAATACCATTCTTATTTCCATTATTATCCGCAATTTGATACCGATCTTTCCATCAGCCGGTGTACGTCGTGTGCACCTACCGTCTAAATTTAATTCCAAGGCTGTGCCACTACTTGGAAGTAGCTGATTCACAATGGCCGCGATCCAACAACACGATACACGTTAATAAAATATGCAACGAGCCCCGTGCGTTACGGTCCACGCGGATAACTGGCGGATGATTCGATGTTCGGCGATAAACAATCGGTGTTTTGGTGTTCACAATCGATGTTTGAGATCAGTTGTTACGATCGTAGATTGTTACGTAAATCGTAAATTTCCCTTTTCGTATTTTTCTTCCCTTTTGTGGAGCAGAAAAATTACGATCGAACTATAGTGAAACTGAATTAAACAGAATTTTCAACTTTTACGAAGGTAGCGTGTTCTGACCTCGATCGCGACCAAGTAGGAGGACCGACGAACAGAAACGCGGCGCTCTCGACGAGGTCGAGCCACGCCGCGTTACTCTGGCATTAACTCCCTTCTACCTGACGCTGTATAATGTAACACGCTCATTAAGAAAATACATATCATTTAGAGGAAGTATATTACAGATTACTCGAAAGCGAGTAATTATCGGACCCGGTGTTCTTCGTGCTTGGAGAGTGGAAACTGAGTAACATAATAATTCCGTTGCCAGTGGAGGAAAAAATGAACCCGATTTCTAGATGTAATATATCGTAGGAAAGTTGGTACAGCGTCTTGAAATAAGAATATTTAGTATCGCTCTAAGTCTTGCTAAATAGAATCGAAATGGAAGGTCGTTCGTTTCTCGGTATGGAAATAGAAATTCTTCTTAAGATTTCCATATCCTCGAACTTTCTAAAGGTTTTCCGCTCTACGTTTCTTCAGTCACACGCCATCCACGTAAATTCGCATTCTCGCAATGAAGAATTCTAAAATATCCTTTGCCTCTCCTTCCACCATCGTTAGTTGCTTCTACCAAAGACCATGAACAATTCCGTAACAAATCCATCAAAGGTCAGTTAGGCTTTATGAACGGAACGTGTCTTAAACGAGTTGGGCACCGCTTTAAGGAGTATGTGTTGGGGGTGGTTATTTTAATTACTGTCCGGCGGCTTTAAATTAAAGAGCCAGGTTATTCCAACCCCTCTGTTCTTCCTTCTGCTTCGGTAACTGGTAAGCACACAGCCACCCTCGTTGAACGCGCGTCTCTGTCTCCTTCCTCCCTCGCTGCTTCTCGGTTCCCTTTTCGCTAGGTAACCCGGTGCGTGGACCGACATTACTGCCGTCATTCTTTACGCCCGGCCAAGTGGCGAGGTTATGTTTGACGCTAACCGTGTAACCGCGCTAAATTGTCTAAACTGCGCCAGATTAAGCGAGGCTGCCACCCGTTCAAACGTGGCTCGCCATGCCGTCGGTGTCCAGAAATTAACCGACCCTCAGTCCCGGTCCAGAGGGAAGTCACGAAGAATTCCAGGAATTGTTTCATTTAGCTGCGAACATCGAGTCCTCTATAGAGAGCCGAGTTTCAAGGAAGTACGAGACCCTCGGTGCACGCGAGTTTTACGCGACGTCGTTCGTTCTAGCAGATTCGAAACATTTCAAAGTTTCTAAGGTGATTATATGGCTCGTAAACTGATCATGTAAAAGGGGAACGTTTTATATTTCACGCAGATTTTGGGATCGAGACGGTTATTTTACATTTCAAGTTGGAATCCTTTAATAAGACGATCGTTGGAGGCCAGAGTTTTTTCTTATTTATACAATGGAACTTCGATTAATCGTTTTTATTGGGACTGAAACAGCAGGGACATATAAATCGAAACCTAAGATAAATCGTTCATTTAGATATTGTATCGCATACCTAATTCATCGTCGACTTTGAATTACTTGATATGAAATAGATAAATGAACATATGTTATTTGTGGTTCCTGTAAATATGTGAACGTGTCTAAAATAAGAAAGGGGATCAGCGGTCGTTCCTTCGAAAACCAACAAAGAACTCGACTGTTTTTCCAAGACACAGATTTCGATGGACCGAAGTGGGGACACGCGAGGACAGTTTCCGGTACGCAAATCATCGCGTAGGCACGTTTCCTTTTCCTTCGCATACGAAGTCAGACGGCCACGACGATATTCTAATGTATTGTAATGAGGCTGTCGAAGGGAGGTAAACCTTCTCGCGCGACGGGCCATTGGCCCATTTTCACTTAAAACCACCGTCGATTGGTAGTCCGCAGAAGAAACACTGCATTATGTATGTTCCCGTTATCTCCTGGCCGAGAACGTTTCAACACGCAGATTATCAGCACCTTCTGTCCTTTCTCGTTCATCTTACCCCTACCTTTAGATCGTCCCTTTGCTTTTCGACTTTCAACGTTCTCTTTCTCTCGTGCCCTTTCAATGGTTCCACTCGGAGGCAGAAACGATCGCCTTCGTTCTCTCGTTAGTGTTTCCAACATGAAGAAGAATGGTTGGACGGAGACTTAGCGAGTAGGAGTGTCGTTGTCCCACTAATTTTAACCCCTGCCGAACTGCTTCGCGGTAGAAGTGCCGCCACTCCTCCGACACCACGCTTCCTTTTCTCTCGAAATTGAACGAACCCGCCAGAGATTCCCGATACGGTTGGTAAACACGCTCGGGATTAGTATCGGCGATTCCATTGTCCGATTGCGTTCCTTGGATGGGATGAACCGGGATTTACGATTCGGCCCGACGAGTGGGACGGGACGAGTGTTCTTTATTCTATCAAAGAACTTCTGGCTAGGTATTTTGCACTATCAATGGGATGGCGAGGAGCGAAAAGGGAAGTAAGCGAAAAGGAAAAAGAGAAGAAATAGGAGGGAAGAAAAAGAATTATTCGCAAATGGTCTGTACCTTGTTTCAGCTGTTTCCAAATTTCTAGCAAGACTATTTCGCGATTTCAATCTGTCAATAACATATTTATATTTCATTCAACGAATACAAATTCCATATATCCATTTTATCATAGAATTTAACATCCTCCATGTATTTGTATAATTTCATACAAAACTTGTAACCACATAGCACAGATTAAGGTCATTGTAGCTCTCAAATACGTCGCAATCTATGACGCCAATTTTAAGACCGCGATCTCCAAAGGGCTAACGAATAAATTGCACTAAATTTCTTCATACCGGACCATAATCTTTTCCATACGAATTTTCCGATATCGAAGTTCTTTCGTCCAGCTTTAACGGCGTAGTGTGTCGCGGCTGCTCTACGAAGGGTTGCTTTAACGCGGTCGAAGGCTGTCCAAGAGGGATTCCACGTTGGGAGGAAAGGGGGTTGGCTGGCTGGCTGGCTCGCAGGCGTCCTCCTCGCGACGGTTGGAAGAAGGGAGGGCACTCGATGTTTAATACATAGGATAGTGGCGATATTGCAACACATAGAGGGGTAGTCGCAGTAGGTCCGTGTCTCGGTGACAGGGTGCGAAGTCGCAGCGGCCTCCTGGCGGGACGCGGCACTCAACCAGGGAAGTGTTGTCGGGCTTTTCAGGAGCTTTCAAGTGCTTTCGCAGTTGCCTCGAGTGCCGTAAGAGGCTTTCAGAAACGGAGGCAGAAACGGGCTTTTTAATAGGGCCGAGGAGAGGGCTTTCCCTCTCCCTCACTCTCTCTCTCTCTCTCTCACTCTCTCCTCGCTCCTTCCGTTTTTCTCTCTTTCTCATTTTTTCCCTTCTATCTTGTCCTCCAACCTCCACCTCCTGTTCCTTCGTCTCACCGACACGAAACCCTCTTCCTCCACTACCGCCCTCCTCCATCACCACCTCTGCTTCCCCCTTTCTCGTCCTTAGCTTCTCAAGCACGCGGCCAAACGATTTCCAGGTTATCGTTTGACGCGAAACAGAGCGTGCTCTTGAATCCCAGCGGGGATACCGATGAACCTGGTGATAAGCTTTTCAACATTGTTGTAATGGATCGAAATTTTCCTGTAACACTGGCCGGGAACGGGTGTGAACAAGGTGTTTCGTGTATTACGGACATTTGAATATACGTTCGAAGAGTACAAACAGTCTAGTGATTGATTTACCGATTTTAATCGTTTCTCTTCCAAAAGATGTCTCAGGTGACTTAAATTTTTTGGATAGAAGAAATCTTTATTTAGGTCCCATTTGTTTAGTTACATTCATAAAAATATGAAACTCTATAAACATACATAGGCTAATTGCACGTGTTTTTGTCTGTACTTCATTGGTTTTTCGAAAAGTAATGCATTTGTGCCGCTTTCCCATTGATCCTGTCAATCAACATCAAAGGACAACGATTATTACTTATTGAAAATGGAAAATTTCGTTTTTCTTTCGTTACGTGTTAGACGCGAATTTTGCTTCAAAACAACATTCGTATGCGAGAATAGTACATGCATACACACTTCCTAATTACATTTCGGCGAAACGGTCGTTATAGCCCGTTATATTTAACACGCGAACCACTTGGAGAGCTGGTTCGCCTAAATTGTGCGAACCGAAAGCTTCGACCTGCAAGACGCGAGAAAATGCTCTGCTTTCTTCGCGATGGAACGTTACTCGGTAACGTAACGCATTGTTCGAGCTGGTTAGCAACGCGCAGAGGATTCGTTCTTTCTTTAATTAATCACGATCTCGACACGGCCGCGCATTGCGAAAAATTATAATTAATCGCGATTTCCATTAACGCGCTGGCGATGAATTCACCGGCGGCGGAACGAAGGACGGGGTGCAAGTATTAAGAAAACACGCGAAACGTTTGAAAAGGGAAACGTTTCTTCGACATTTTATTCATCATAGAAAATCATTCTTGGAAATCGGAATCGAATAATATCCTCTTGTCGAAGAAAATATTTCAATACTTCAAAGAATTATTTGCTAGAATTATTTATTAAGAAAAAAGCTTTTCTGATAATCCTACATTTTATCGGTAGAACGCGAAGAAATGATATTTACACGAATTTTTAAAACATTAATCTAGACATTTACAATTTTATTTATATCCTTCGATTTATTCGTTTACACTTTTCGATTATTGATTTAAACTCCTGGTTGGTCCGATTACATCCAATATGTTTGCATAAGATTTCCGATGTTTCTCTGATTCGAGTGAAAGTTCGAAAGTATCCAGCGTTGTCTGACTACGTTATCTACTCAAGTTTAACGTATCAGAAGGTTTAAATGAAAGGTTCACCACTATATCTAGCAACGGTGAATAGAAATAGACTGTCTAATAGCGAAAGAAAGGTCCACGTGTGATTTACAGCAACGTTTGAGATAAAAGCCAAACAACTTCGTCTCGTTTGTCGCCCTGCTCTACTCTGTAGGTTTATGTAACCATGTTATAAGGAGAGAATTTAATGTTACGGTTCAATATTCTCGTGGAAACCTGTTAGAACGTGAAACGCTTCTAAAAATGTTCTTTCGTGCATTTTTTTACTCTCATAGAAAATAAAATACTTGTAAGTTGAACAAAGGTAAGAATACAGGTTTTAGAAAAATTATATTGTTTAGTTTCGATAAAATTCAAATATATTCCTGTATTTCTTAGTAATCTTTTACGGTAACGTGACACGTGAAAAATATAGAAATTTGATATAATATTGAGCATAGAACATCCCTCAGAAAGGATCGATCGATTTAAAAAGAAAATTTGCACTTCCATTTGAAATAGAAAAGCACTTTACGACCGCACTTTTACACACACAAAGAGGACGAGTGCTTTCTCTGTCTCTGCTGTTCGGAACCAAGTTATAATATGCGTCCCTCATACAGAGTTCGTAACGCAGAGTATAATTCTCAATCTGTATTAATATCTTTAATATCTATGCCTATCTAAATTGTAATAAGTCCAACTTTCGCGATTCAAACTTTAATGCGAATGTCATATGATTACATAGAAAATTATACGAAAAATGTGAGGCACGTGATTCGAATAATCCAACGTAACGACTGAGATAGATATCTTTCATTTTACTTTATTTAATAGGAAAGTTACGCATAAAGTATCACGTACTGATAAATGTAACTACTTCAATGAAGACAGAAACAGTACGGATATATCTGTACTTGCAATCAGTACGTAAAAATTAATTTTCAGAAGCAAATGTGTACTTCGAACGTCGAAAATACTACTACGTAAATACAATAGAATATGACGAAATAATCGAGCAAAAGTCCATCGTTAAACAGGAATCCGACGATCATACGAATACAACGATTCTTTACTTACGGATATTGAAATTATTTGCAGTAAAGACTTCAACTTCTCCATTTTTATCATTAATAATTAATGAATTCTTAGTATTTGTGACATCAAAGTATTTTGCATTCATTAAAGAGATACGAAAGAATATTATGCTTCAAATTGCGGCAATTTTTCGATCAAATATTTGCCTAAAATATAAATAAAATCACACTAGAAGCTCACGAGGGCAGTTATAAGGACATCTACCCTATAAACCTCTCAAATACGACTCCATAGGTAACTATGATTCTATTTTAAAATACGAGAAGCCTGTTACCGAATCGGAACACGATTCGTATATTACCACCATCCCTAAAACCGTAGAAACAATGAACTGAGAACAACGAGTTTGGTATGGAAGCTAGAGAAAAATCGAAAATCCGGAAACGGAAAGTCCTAGACTTTGGCCGGTCTCCACTCGACAAAGGGGCGACTTTTCCCGATTTTCGCATTTCGCGCACGTTTCGGCCGTCAGTCCGTTCGCGTCGCCGGAAACTCTCTTTTAATTTTCCGCGAAATTCGAATAAAGTTGCCTGGCCAAGCAGAGTATTAGGGACAGGGGTATTCGACGTGTGCACGTCGCCAGGCAACATTTTAAACTCGCATTTCACTGGCTTGTGAGCCCTAACTTTATCCGCTGGCTCGCAATCGCGCGCGGCGTTCGGGGTTTGAAGCCCCGCGATGCGACAACGTGTACCATCAAAACGAGATTCCGATGCCGGCCGGACGACGCGGCCAGATTTGGACAGAAAGAAAAGTTTCGCCCGGCGAACTGGCTTGAAACTTCCTCCGGTAGGGATTAGACGCCCGTGTCTTCTTTTTTCGTCATCTTGCCAAGCAGATCCATGCAAATTTTCGTTCTTTAATATATATTGGTAGACCGTGAATTTTTATGCATTTATGGAAGAGGAGGTACGAAAGTATACAGAATGCACGTAATACGCGAAAGTATATAAATATCTAAAGTGTGGTATTTGTTATGATTTTTAATAGGTAAAACAAGTCTTAGTTTTTAAATTGTATTCGCAAAAATATGAATTTGCATAAATAGAACTATGCTTGCTAGGATCTGTGATGATCTTATTCTTCGTGATTAGATTGCAAATATTTGCGCATATTCGCTTTTTATAGAGGTCATTGGCGAAATTAAATTTAAACAGAGATTTGTTTAACCTGTTTAAATGTTATAACGAGCATCTAAATCATCGCAATGAAAATGATGCACCGATGCTGACGTGAGATGTTTGTTTTTGCTGTTGTACAAGGTTTTAATAACTCGTGATATTTACGAGATTAACGTTGTAAGGAGAATGTTCATTATCCTGGAATAAATCGATCAGAAGATCATTACTCATCAACTTGATCGCATCAGTAAATTAAACGATACGATCGACATCTGTCAGATTTTTCGAACAAACTCCCGCCAACATCCATCCGTTTACTATACCGTTATCATTGCGAGCGAACACTGTTGTACATAACTCGCGAAATTGCGAACTTGCAACGACCGTGAAGTAAATTTACGACTACTAAATCGATGAAACAAGTTTTATCCAAAAATGGTTCTCGGCTTTCTCGGCCATCATCTCGAAGATCGAATTAAGCCATTCGATGCATGGAACGTACCAAACACAACGGGAATTGACTGAAAATGCGCGAAACACTTGCAATCGAAATACTTTCTAACTTTCTCGAGTATCGTTGCAAGAACCGGACTGATTCGTTTCGAAACAACTATAGCCTGGTCTTTTTCACAAATAAAGTACAAAGTTGCAAAAAGGTATCCTGTGATTTCAAGATTTACGAAACAAAGTTGCATCGAAAATCCTTCCTATCTGGCATGGCCGTTGTCGAGAGTCCAGGTTTTTTGCGATAGCGCCAGGATAGCCGTGGCAAATTTTTATAGACCGTTTACGAGGGCGCGGAACGATTTGTAACACGAGGAACACGAGCGTCAGCACGTTGCCCGTCGGCGTCGACCAAAAGAAATCGTCGGTCGTATTTACCGAATTGTTTTCGACTCCATTAACCGGCGCCGCACCCCGCCGGTCTTCTCGAACGCAAGAATAGAAACGAAGCGATTAGTTCCGTTGAACCGCGTTCTCTTTCTCTGTCGTTTCGAACCTCGTTTCGAACATCGTCTCGTCTAAGTGCTACTGTTAATAGCACCCTTGCCACGCTGATTTAATTGGAAAAATTGTTTATCGTTGTACGCATTCCCGACCGGGTTAAATGTTAATCGAATCTACTGGCAGATGGTAGACAGTTGCCTCGGTAATATCGATGTTTGCGATCAAAGGTATGGAAATTGTAGGACGAGGAAATTTAGATGCTCGATCTTAACGAGGTATCAAGCTAAACGTCGGTTTGATAAGCTTGAGAATTATAGCGTAATAAATTGGAACGTGTAATGCGTGGTAATTTCATTTTCGTGTTATATTCATAAAATTAATTACATTTGCGGATGTCCCAGAGGAAATTAGTTCTTAAGCACGAATTTGGAAGAATCGATTTACCTGATACGCGATCTTAAATACTGCTTGTACTTACGTGTGTTATGAGCAGAAAAAATATATTGAATATTTTTCAAGCGAACGCTATTCGTTCCAACCATCTGATTCGCCTCTGCCGCTACTATGTGCAACCTACGAATTCTTCAACTGTGTAATAAAATGACAAACAATTTAGATTCAGCTGTTTGGAAAATAGTTTTTTCTCGAGATATCTTGAATTTCTGGAACCGTAAACAAAAAAACACATACTTTCAGCTTTTTATAGAAAATAAATATTAATAATTACGTTATGTATTACGAAGATAGTACTATATCCGACTACTTGTTCAAAACTCGTCTTTATGTATTTCCTGGCACAAAACTAGCGTCACATCAATTATTCTTCCTTGCACAAATGGAGCAGTAACTAAGTACTATTACAAAGGTTCATGAAGAGCATCATTCAAAGAAGATCGAGCATAATAAATTCGTGTAATAAATTTGGTGCAGTGGTCGAAGCGACACGCGGCCGGTATCTAGGATCGGGCAAATGCTATAATAAACGGACGTGTGAACGGTGCCTTAAAACGCCGGGTTATCTGGCATGCTGGAAACCGAAAAGCTTTCGAGTGTCCACGGAGATAGTGGGTTAAGTGGCACGCCGGCAGAATGGTTGTACCGCTAATTGCCTTAATTCGATAAACTACTAACCCGTTCCTGCTGGGTTGCCTCCATCTTTCAACCTTTTCACGACTTCTTCTTCCTGCCATCTCTATCCCCTTACCCTGCCTCCGTCGTGATCCACGCTTTCTCGCTCGCCTCTTCATTACACCGCACCAAAGGTCAGCCGTTATTTAATGTCTCCGGCTTTGAATCGTTCATTCTTCTGCTTTCTCGTTACATATATTTCTTCGTTGAGCGTGACCAATCGGTCGGACGACTACGAATCGTCCTCTCTCGGCACGCGATCTCTCAGGATCGATTCTTTAACCGAGCCAAATTGATTTGACTCGTAATATCATTATCGAATCATGATTTATAGCCTCGTCGTAATTTACACGCGGTTAATTAGAGATTTAATCGCGATGCTGGATCATTCTTGTGATTTCTCTGCAATTAACAGCAAACGTATAAGATACACGTTTCTCCATGGGGAAAAGATTTCAGCGATGCTTAATCGCAACTCAGGCCTGTGTAAAATCGAACCATCGACAGTGTGTACAGTATATGTACGGTTCATTCGTTGGTTTCTCTGGCTCGCGTCGCCAGCTAGAGCCTGCAAGATGGGCCGAGTATCGGTTTGAACAAGGGGCCGAAGAGAGAGCAGTCTCAAGATATAAACACGTACACGAACGCCAATTTAATTCCGGCTCTCTCGATTCCCCTCGATTCCCTATCCAATTACACATAAAGCACTAATCACGCAATTAATCTCAATCTATTTAATAACACCTTCATTACCAGCCACTATAGGTACCGATCCAACCAGAGAGAATCTTCCTTGGCTCGTACTTTTTCCCCCTTCGTTCACCCTGTCTTTCTTTCACCCTTCACCCTTTCTTCGTTTTACAAATCTCTGTCTCTCTTTCACCCCTTACCCTTTCTTCGTTTCACAAACTCCTCCGTCTCTCTTTGCCGTTCGTTTCTTCTTCGTTGTTCGTCGGATAATTTGTTTGTTCGTCGTTCTTCCTCTCTCGCTTCGTTCAGTTGTCTTGTTTCTCTTTTTCTCTGTTTGTTGGATGGTCGTTCTTCGTTGGCGTTCGTTCTCTCGATCCTTCTCGCAAATCGTCGACACGCCCCTGCTATTCGCATTCCTGTAGAACGCGAGACCCACTCGCACAGGGCTCGATGTACACTCGCGGCGAACGCGAGCCGGATTACACGATTCCGGTTAATTGAAACAGCCTAAGAAGCGCATCGGGCGGACGTCGATTACACGTGCAGATATATCCTTTGCTATTGGTCACCGCGCCTGATTTCAGCGAATACAGTTGTCACTCGCTCGATGGTGCACCCTTTCTGCTTGGGTATTTAAATATGCGTTGCTGAAAGCTTCATCATGCGAACTATCGCCTACGGAAATTTGAACGATCGATGGAAGAATTTGGGCTACAAGTGATACCACTGTTCGAGATGTCGCACCTCGATTGCGGTTTCTTTAATTTTCAAATCTCCGAACTCAGTTCTTGACATTTTAAATCTTCTAGATTGTCTAATTCTCAAATTCTCTAACTCCCGAAATCTCACATTTGCAAATTTCCAATTTCTGTCTCACTTACGCGTATTATTTCAAACATAATTCGCACGAATTTTATTTCACCGATATCGTAAAACGCAATGAAATAGCTTCGGAAGCCGCTCGACCATATCCCAGAGAAGACTTCGAGTGAATCTTTTGGATCGAGATTAAAACACGAAAGTGGGGAGAAACCAGAGACAGGGGCGCAGAAATAAGAAATTAGAGTGGAGCCGATAAACAGTGAAACATCGGCTTCGTGACACCTGCGGCATGATTTTTTCGTTTCTCGGCGCGGTTCGACGGTCAATTTGATGGTAGTCCGCGAAATTTTTCCGCTGGTCCATCCGACCTTGTCTCTCTTTCTGGCTCTTGGCTCGCGGCCGCCACTTCCGGCCGTAGGATGATCGCGGACTGAGACCACGACCACTTTCGTGGCATCGATGCGCAGCGAGGCGCGAAACTGTTATTGAAGAAGAAATTAATTCCTCGCCGATTTTGTCCCGGCCGTCCTTGTTTCTCGTCTCACGCCACCCTTCCGTTACGGATTCCGGCCGATCTCGATTTTCCGCTCGGGGATCGGACCGGACACTGCTCGAGGTGTTTTTGCGATCGTTAAGCTTCGCCGCTCGAGGACAGATAGGTGTTCTCTTACGATGGAAACGTTAAGAATCGTCGAAATAAGTCGATTACAAAAATCTTGTTCCGAAATATATGGAAAACAAATGTAATATAAATAGATATATGGAAATCTGCAGATTGTGCAAAATACAGTAGGTACAGAAATTTGCGTCGCCATTGTATTTAATGTGGCATTTATATATTAATCGAGCTCGAGTATATCAAATTTCGTATCATTTACTAGTAGTACTTTAATATAGCTTCGATAATTTGGTATTATGAAAATACAATGTAAAATCTGATAAAAAGATGCTCCGTTGGAAACTAAGGGTATGTACAAATACTTCCCATAGCCGCTGTAATTTATAAAAAAAAAAAGCGTGTATAACGTTATTGACAATGGTAGAATTCCGTTTATAATGAGTGATAAGTTTTGATAATCGCTTTGTATCGAGGAAATGACCGCATACCAGCAAATTGTTAAGATTCTAGTTTCCTTTAAAACCTAGGAACGAGACATGCAGCACGGATAATCGGTATTTGTCAGTATGATAATTTTGTTCGTTAACGACTCGGCTCGGGGCTCGCGTAGTTTGGACTGAAATTACAGTTATTTTAAGGGCCCGTATAATATCCTCCGGCGCAGTTGAGAAACGCACGAATGGGCACGTTATTATTGTATCATCCGTGTGCCGTAGCCGCAGTAATAACAAAATTAATACTTGGCCCGCGCCCTCGCGTCCATGTTAACAGACGTTAGCGTCTCGGAAATGGAAGTCAAACAGAATTTTACGCCGCTCATCTCTGCGAATTAAATCGGCGCGAATTTTCAAATTTTCCTATACCGAGAAACTAACAAAAGCGATACTTATCATCATCTTACGGAATCAACGAATGATACATTTTAATTGCTCGTTTCAAATTTGACAAACAGCATATCAAAATTCAATACGCGATTCATCGATATCCCTTAGAGACTTTTGCAGAACGATTTGTAAGTAAGGACGATAAAGAAGTTTTTCAAAATGATCTGTTGTAAATTAAATAATATAATTGTTGAAAAATTAGATTTGGCTTCACATGTACGCAAACTGTCATGAATTTAGACCCATAATGTATACTTTGCGAGACGAAACCAAATGTACGTGTAATCGACTAGATTGGATTACTAGCTCAAAGCCATCGACACGAATAGAATTAAAGTTCGTTACATATCAATTACGTTGTTTGTCAGTGAGCTTATTACGCGAAGCATATCATTAATCAATTAATCGCGCACCCCGGACCCCGTTAATAAAGAGAAAATAATCAATCAACGGCGTTGGCGGCGGTTCCCGTCGATTCCGTATTTTGATTGATTGTTCTATGAGCGCGAAATGCGGTTTTCCTTTTAGCATTCGGCGAATGTGTTTAAATAAAACGTCATTAACGGAGGGCTCCGAACTGGGTTAGCGGGCTGCAACATTAATGGCCGTTCGATGTAACCGAATGAGTTAATAGGAAATCGAATCAACTTATTTCCGTGCATTGTTTCGCGCCATTGAATGAAATTCCTCGTTGATACCAGCCACGTCGTCTATTTTTCGCAGTTGAAAATCCACGCTCTAATTTCTCACTCGGTATGCCTTTCGTATCTCGTCGAAAGTTTATTTACAAAAAAAATTCGACGAAAGGTACGCGTACGTTGTGCGGGGGAAAAAATAAAATAAAAATCATTTTCTCTGCAAGCGAATAAACTCATCTCGGAGAAGGAAAAAATCTCTCCGGTGCGACGCAACCACGCCGCGATCTACGGACCAACTTTCCCTGTTTACGTTAATTTCATAATGGCGAAAGTTCGTTCGTTGGTTTCGATGGAACTGACTGGCCCTCGGAGATCAACGCGCCACTCTAAAACCAAGAGAGTTCTCTGGCAACGCACAGGTTGCGTGTACGTGTGATTTATGGGGTGTTACAGGCAATATGGAAATCAAAAGGAAAGTGAATGCTCATTATCGAAATTTATTACAATTAAAGTCTTTGATCAAAGATTCGGACATTCGTATTTAATTAAGCTTATCAACAAAAAATTATTAGGTTTCCAACGTGTTGAAATATTAATACACGTGTATCCTTATTTTCCAACGAAGCGTCCTTTTATATCGTTCAACGTTTGATCTTCGTATTCGTATGAAAGTATCGTACTACCAAGTGATACAAAATTTAACATGCAATTACTAACATGGATGAAATTAATTAGTATGTAAATGCCATGCTAAATACGATGATGTACCAATACTTTTTGTAGCCGTACTGTATGCACGCGAGTGAATCTTAACATTCCTCGATGTATTAAAATAATCCCACTCGCGAAAGAACGGCCATTCATTGAACTCGACGTAAATCAGAAAGTATGAAATCGAACGATCGTGACCACAGGGTACCGCGAGGACGTAGGCGTCACATCGCGCGTCGTTTCGATCGGGCGACACCGGAGCCGCTGAAACATCGATCTGTTTTCAAGCCGGCGAGCGAAAAGATGCGGTACGGTCGTTGCGTGAACTGGAATATGCACTTAAACCCCGAAATGCCACTTTTCCATTAATGAAACCGTGTGCAACCCTTCATACGTAGGATACACCCTCATGCGCTTTGGCCGCCGTTCGATTTTAGGTGGAATGGAAAAACGCGTGTGTGTATGCGCGCGTGTATCCGGCCGAGCCTATACAGATAGACGCGCACACGAATCGTGTGTATCGCGAATCAATCGATTCGATCGGCTTGCAATTTACCAGCGCAAGAAGCATCCGCTGGAATTTGCAGATTTTTGCCGGGCGAAACCGACTAATCAGTCTTCGTAATGGAAACACAAAGATCGTTTGACTCGATGATTCGTCTCAAATGGACCGTTTATTCAAGTTTATTGTAGTCCACTGAGAGAGGTCGAAAGTGGATCGGAGTAGAAGATAATGGATGAATGGCCGGTGTAATAAAAAGGGTTTCGTGAATGTTGGATTCGCGTGGATTATACTGGATGGTTCATAGATTTCCGTAGGTTTTATAGATGTTTGCTAATGTATTTTGCAGGTAAAAGCGAGACCAGATGATAGTGCGATATATATTTTGTATTGAAAGGTGGTGATAAAAATACGAAGTCTATAGGGAAGATAATGGATCTAATATTAAAGCGAATTAAGCGTATTAGATAACAAATTGGTTCACTAAATATCGACTTCTCTGATACAAATATCAGAATAGCCTACTATGAAAATAGATAAACATGAGCTGGTAAATTTAATCGACGTACAAAATATTACTTCGTGAAACTGGTTCGTAGCAGAGCACGATTCTCATTTTTCTATGTTACTCGAAGAATAAAACCATTATTTCTTCTATACTTTAATTCACAAAACAACATTAAACTGCCTCAACTTACGGAACGCCCTATATACTATATACCAATTAAATAACGTAGCATAATCAGCGTGACATACAATCAAACGTTATCATTCCGAGAAATATTATTAAATTGTCGTTCTTTCCAAGGTCCATTTCACTAACGGCGATCTTCTTCAAGACCTTCTCGCTCAAAATACATCCCATTAACACCCCGCTATCCCCGTGAATATGTGTTCGCGCGGATTCGTAGCTACACGAACTCACATGTATCCGTCCACCTATGTACTCGCACGCACACATTCCGGCAATCTCTGATTGGTATTCGTTTCCGCGCACGAATTCTACGTTGATGTGGCCGTTGGCCCACGAACACATGCTGCCGTGTGAACCACACGTTACGGAAATGCGTACGAGCGCGCGTGTGTGGGGCCAAACAGAGCTGGATAGTATACGGGCCAGGGGGATGGAGGGAGTTGCCGCGTAGCTGGAACGAGGCAACATATCAGAACGACTATCTATCGCTGCCTTTTACGCTAATTGATAAATCGTGTTACGTTAATGAATGCAGCGGACGAGGCGGCTAGCCGGGGAGGGTTCGATATACTCGCGGACCTCAGGGAGGCCACGTAAGGATAACGAGGAAATTGAAAATCTTGCGGTTATGCGGCTGGTATCTTAAAGATGCCGCCTGCGATGACGCGATTATGGCTGCGTTAGACCACAGGACAGAGTTTCTCTCTCTGGATCGTTTCTTTTCGGAATGGATTTTGCCTCTTCTTTCGCGATCACTGCGTGCCCTTGTTTCTGCGAACGATGACGCTAACGCTACACAGGTTCGACCAAATTCTTATTGTTTCCGGTTGGAATAAACGCTATATTTAGTGGTCTTTGTATATTTAGGATACTTGTTTAAGGTGTTACCCTTTTCGCGTTAACTATTTAACCATAAAAAGATTTCGAGTCTGGAAGGGTTAATTTAGAATCTCGTAATTAGATGTTGAAGAGTTATCATGTTCAGGATATTTAAACATATATTAACGATACACGTAAGCAAAGATCTGGCAGCATTCGGTGTATTTTCTAACTATCATACAGTTTCTCTTATTAATCTGTTAATTAAATCATACCTTAATCACAAACGACGTAATCATGAAATCGAAAATGAATAAAGATATATGAATTTCACATAGGTTGCTTTCGATTCTTCCAAATATACGTATAACATGGAGCAACGTGTTAAATAATCTATAAATTATGTATGTTATTCAAGCGACGACTTGGCTGGTCTTTTTTCAGTTACCGATTTAAAGACATTCGGTGCCCTTCTTTTTGTCACTTCATTACTTTAATATAAATGAAGAAGCAAAAAGGTGAAGATTCTGCGATCTTTCTCCACGTTGTTTCGTTTGAACAAACTCTCGATGATCCGTGACTGGCGGTGTATGCATGCCAGTGGCCGTGATCGGCCGTTGACAGCAGCGAAATGAAAGGCAGAGAACGCAGCGGGCATGTAATTTAGTGTACTTTCGCCGATTTCGCAGATAACCGGTGATGGGCGTAATGTTGCACGGGTAAAATGTTTCCGATGTCCTGTGCTGCGGCCTTTGATAGTCGGGCCGTCTTTTTAATAAAGCCTCGAAAAACAGACGCCCCGAGGGATGGGTGTGGGCGTACGTTGACTTCGGACATCCCGACGCGTTCTCGAGTTAATCGCCTCGTAAATTTACCTCGTATCGGCAGAGTCCGAGTGTCGGTACCCGAGTTTTTCGGATCCTCTTACTGTGTGTAGTAGAGTAAATTAGACTTACAGCAGAAACTTGCTTTATCGGAAAGAAATCGAAGCTGTTATTGACTTTTTAAATCTTGGAACGATGGTCAATAATAATAACAATCTAGCGCTATATGCGCTAAAAGTGAGGTGGAATTATCATTTTAAGAGATCGCTTTGTTATCGAAATTAATCACGATGAAATTCGCGAGCGTTCACGGGATAGAACGTTGGTACGGCGAAGTACAGAAATTACCACGAAAACAGAGCTGCGTTAAAAACGTTCTAAGCATAATAACAGGAATGGTCGTAAACGTTGTGAATAGTATCGTGTTTTCATAGATTGCATGGAGAAGGTAATAATACGCAGGTCATAGTCGTCGAAGGGGAACGTTTATGCGAGCTTCAATCGGTCCGCATAAAGTGGATCGCGTGAGTGCACGCACTATATAAAAATGCTCGGTCGCACTCAACTAAGATTAAACCACCGCACCGGTACACGTCTTATAGGGTTTAATCGAATTAATAAATCACCCGTGTTCACCGGCCAATTCGCAGCGTGATATTTTTATTTCACGCTGAAAGAAGATACCGGTGTCTTTTACGAGTCCCGTCATCCTCGTCATTTCTTTCTCCTCCTCTTCCCCTCCCCCCCTTTTTGCCTTTGCATTTTTTTAGCGTAATCAACGAAAATATGAAGCTTCGAGTTTTATATGACCGTAGATAATATTAAATTATTCTTATCTCGTCAAGATTTTGTTGTTAATGGGATTGAGTTTGGATTAAATGTTTCAGATAAAATCTACTTAAGACTTACGTAGGTAGAATGTCGTTTTTAACTGACGTTAATCTTACGTAAATCGTCGATGAGCTTACATTATAACCTGTTGTCAAAGGAATTTTACGATGAATCTCGTGGAGGATTCTTCATTACAAAATATAAATTGCATAGACGATTATAAGACAGTTATGTCATATTAAAGAGACACGCTGCGCTACTGCAGATTTTCATTCATTCGTAAGAATCATAAAAATATATAAAACTTCCAATGTAAACTTCTCCTTATAATATTTAACGAGCGAAACGAATCTCTACTCAAGTTCTACTTCCTTAATCCTATTCATGAAAATATGGATTTACATAAGAATTCGCAATCTACTAATGACAAAATTTAAAAAACCGGCCTTAAACTATCGTTACTAAATTTTGCACCCTTTTTGAAATTCCCCGTATATTTGTATAAGCTGTTGTAGGAAAAGATTCATTGGACGTTCGATCGGCTGGACCGCGATCGGCGCGCTTGTCGTCTTCCACTAATACTCGATCGCTCACGGTACGATTCCCAATGGCCAGCGAGAGATCTCGTCCGCTTCCGAACTTCTCTGGCCTTCCCGCACGAGACGGCCAATCCATTCATCAACCCCGTAGCATCGCATGTCGGTGCGCCCAGCGGGGGAGAGTTAACGCGCAGCAAGGGCGCTGCCCTCTGAACCCGAGAAGATTCTTCACCGTGCGAGTAAATCGCTCGATCTCGGACTTCTTCGCGTCGAGTTATCGTTATTGGCCACGATTGTGCTCGGATCTCGGCGGATACGCGCTTTCCAGGCCGATCCAATATACATAGGGATATGCACGTGTAATTCTCCGCGACTCTCGCGTCGAACGTTTCCTTATCTCGATCATCATCTTCAACACAGGGATTTCTCGTTGGCTTTTCGAAAATCTAAACGATCTGTCCCTATTTCCCTCCATCTGCTCTTTTCTTTCTTCTGCCTCTCTTTTTTTTCCTTTTTTTTTTTTTTTGGTATGGTATCTTTCGTTCTCGACCCTCGACGGTCATCCGAGTCACCTCAATTATCAAGATTCGCGGCTAGGTTCAAGAGGAAACTGGACTATCTGATGACGATTCGGACTGATTCTCTTCTGGCCACTTGCCTGGGATGTTGATGCGGTTATCTGCCCCTGAGATGGAACTGCGAGTGACACGAGTGCGAATTGCGATGGGAGATTGGAAAGGTTTTAGCGTAGGGTGATTTTCGATGGAGAAATTTGTTCCAGGCGATGCGTATATCCTGTGGCAAGTTGGGGTAATGTGAAATTTAATGGGGATAAAGAGGCTTTATGGTAATGTCGGTTGTAACCGAAGATAAGCATTTTGTTTCTACTTGCGAGTAAATGAGTGCGCTGATGAATGCGTCAAAGCAATAAAATATATAAGTAGATTCTTATGAGAATGTGCATTTCGATCTGCAGTTGCTTCGTTTGCCAGAACGATAGTTCGACAGAATCCACATATCCACTGTAACAATGGCCTAAGACGAAATGAAAACGTGAAATCCAAATTTCCAAAATTCGGAAATTTCAGCCAAGAAGTGGCTCACTTTGCGCAAACAAATTTGTGTCCTCAGCGAGGCGACCAAAACGCGATACGTGTTTAGATAAACTATACCGAGGTTTTCGCGCGTGCAGGCAATCTTGCAGCGCGTATATTTTTCTGTTTTCCATTCTTTTCTCTTTTTTTTTTATATTTATTCAGCCCACAGATTTCCGCGATGGCTGGCTGCGAGAAATTATTTTGCGCGTACTACGGGGCGACGATGAGATATGTATCGGGTGCAAAAAAATTGCATGATGTCGCGAGAAGGACGGAATCGCGGCGTTTCTGACCGTTTTCGACCGGGGAACAATGGCGAGCTCGAACAAACAGTTGCTGTCTGCGAAACAATCCGCGTAACGCCTTGTTATCCCAACACCAATCGCTTGTACGCTTGCTATACCGGCTGTCCCGTTCGACGAAATTTTTTTCTCGTCGAGATGCGAGTGATAACGATCGCGCGGCACCCTTTCCGGTATCGATTTCGGAACGTTCGAAGCATCCCTTTCGTCGTTGTGTAATTCAGGAGACATTGTCCGATGGTATTTGTCGCGAATCAAATTAGCTCGTTATCGGAAAACCGGAATGATTTACTTGCTAGAAATACTAGGAATCTGATTTCCTCAACGAACAAAGCTTAATGGACAGTTGTATGAATGCCGTTTCAAGATTCATTCGCTCAAACCGAACAATCGAGTTTTAGAAAGGGTCGCATCTAAGATGTTTAAACTTTAAAACTGTCTCTTCCATTCAATCCGCGAGTGAATCCCGGGATCAGTTTTTAGAAAGGCAACTATACCACGTACTAATTTATTCAACGAATTAAAGTTTCCGAACAGAGGGAGAGAAAGAGAGAAAACGTCATTGGCAAACGAGGTCGCGATCCAATAAAAGTGTCCGTCCCTTTTATTCGAATCGAAGATTCATCGCGACCTCTCGGTAATATTTATTGTTCTTACGGGCGTCGATTCGAGAAGATGGCCCGACGAGGTTGTATCAATGCACGAGCGAGGAAGAAGAAGAGAGAGATAGAGATCCGTGAAGTCCGATCCAGGCGACCTTGAATAGGCACGAACCGCGTGTGCAGGACAAACAGACGTGCACCGAACGGACAGAGAGACTGGACCGCTAACAGAGAGGCTGTATGGCGTCTCTGATTGCCCATTGTCCGACTAATAAGATATTCTATCATCTGTGGTCGTGGCGGTGGTGGCCCCGGCCGTTTCGTGAGACGAACTTTCCAACTCGGCACCCACGGCCAATCACCTTCGAGATTTAACCGAGATCGACCAATGGTATCGCGGTGCCGCGGCCTCGTAAGTGCTCGGCGCTCGTTTTTCTTCGGCTGGTCGTTTTGCCGGGCAAATGAGCTCGGCGTAAGTCAACCGATAAATAATATCTGACTTCGCGACCAGCTGCGAGCTTTAATGCGGCCCCGTGTAAAAGTGTAATGGGGGCTTAATTGAACCCACCCAGGACATCCACGGACGTCTACGTAGGTAGCCGTCTATTTATATTCGTTCGTGCATACATCTGCTCCAAGCACCGTTTCGTTGCCTCGTATATTCTTCGTTCGAATCGTGGATCCTCGATCGCGTTACGATTTTCTTCCTTTCGAGGGAAAGTATCGAATTCATCTTGAGAAAGTACGTATAGACAGAGGCATACGTTGTGCCAGATAAACGACATTTGATCCTCGGATCGCCTCTGCCTCCCACGGTTTCCCGTCTTCCATTGCTTTTCAATTTCAGGGACGGTTCGATCGCGTTTTAATTGCCATCGATGAGACAGCAGGCTCGTGTAGTGCACCGCGCGCCGCGCCGCGCCGCGCCGCTACCGCTAATGCCCGGGATATCGATAATTAGAGTTAATTGGTTTTCGCAATAGAAAATGGCCGGCGCAGCGAACAAGAGCTGCGAACAGCGGCGCAAAGTCGCCCCGGAACTCGTTCGATTCCACGGTTTCTCTCTCTTTATCTCCCTCGTTTCCTATCGCGTAGCGAGTTTACCGTTCCGCCAGTCGTCCTGCGTAACTCGTTCTTTCCTCTCCCCTTTCCCTCTCCTTCCTCGTTTCTCGCGCGCCCGCTACGCGACAGGAATTAAAGGCGAATGATAAATTAATTCGATAAAGACGTTCATTAGGGAGCTAGCAATGTATCTCGTTTTGGATGGTGTGCCTATCTGGACACATGTATCTCACCGAATTCTCGTTCTCGTTCGCCACAGCCGCGCGTTCAAAACCGATCTGCCTTCAAGGCCTTTCTAACGCGTTCGAGATTCGACATTTACGCACGTGTACCACCTGCGAGAATGTCTCTGCCCCTTCCACTTTCCACCTTTTACCCTTCCACTTTTGCTTGGAGAAGAATTCCATCGATGAGGTATCGCGCTACACGACGAAGCTCGAATGATTAACGATCGCGATAATCCCGCGTCTCTTCAGGAGTTTTCCGGCTCCAGCTAGGCTGGTCGAACGGTCATTTTGCAACGTCCATTTCACTCGGTCCCTCGCAGGCCAATGAGTGCGCTAGCACGCGAAATAAATGCAACTTTCCCTGGCAAGCCACTCGACTCTCCAGCAGCCTTGATATATCGCTTCTGAATTCCGCTCGGGCATTTCTTTTTTCCCCCCTGGTTTCTCGTTTTTTTCTTCTCGACCATCCGACCGCCAACCCATTATCCGGTGCACATTTTTGGACGATATCGGAGGGAAATCTATCTTCGTCCCTCCCCTCGCCAACCCTTCTATCGAGCTTTCTTCTCGCGAAGAAAGGGTGCACAAACATCGAAACGTTGGCAGCAAGTATCGCGACCAGTCATCTTTTAATCGAAGAAAAATGTTTGCTTTCGTTACGATATCGTCGAGTCGTTTGATTTTATCGTGCGATAGATAGAGCATGTATGGTATCAGGTACAAGGTGCTTCTGTTACTGGTGACAGCTATTTTTTAGTGGATAGATGGATTTGGAAGTCACAGACAGATTCGTAGAAAATCATACATACAGATACGTTCGCTGGTAAACGTGCCGGAAATGCGGATGTTAAACCGGAGGTATAATAGAATTTGCGTGGTATGTTTAGAACAATGAGCTGGCTTGGAAAACGACATAAAGACAATTCCTCGGTAAATAAATTATAATGATAAAAATAATACATAAGAAGAATAATATGATTTCACTAAATTATCATCGAATTACTTCATCCCCTAAACTCAGCATCCGAGCTACAAAAACAAAAGAATTAAATGAAAGAATAGAGAATCCACTTGCAAGCCAATTGTACGTGATTATGCTAGTCGAGGCTGTTGGAAGGAACGTTTAACGCAAAAACTACGTGGCCATTGTTCTCTGTAGAGTCCATTCTTGAAACGAGTACCATTAACAGCAGCACACCCTGTATATATCGACGTGGCCTACCCGGGCATTCAGCGACGCCGAGAAACGAGAATGGATTTCGATTAATCTGTAGGCAGAGGAACAAACACGGATCCGGTTTTGTAACTGAAAACGTTAACAACCGACTCGTAAAACACGTCATTCCCGTCCACTCGGGGATTAAACGCGTCTCGTACAGGAAGTTACATTCGACGAATCCTTAATTCGCGAACAGGGGTCCAGCGTGATTCGCGTGCGTTTCGAGATAACCGCCGGATACCCGGTGCTAATTGAGCGATAGTCTTCGACGATAGTTGTGATACCCTTCATGCTCCCGTTCTTTTATTTCCTTCTGCTCGTCGTCTTCGTTGCATCGAGTCCTTAACAAGTGGTTTTCTTGGAAACACACCTGTCAATGTTCTTCTTAATACGATATATTTTGCTTCCATCTTTATTTCTATTTTTGCTTCTGGCTTTTCCCAACGATCGGTTCCGGTGTTTGAACGTTTCACGCGGGTTGGTACATTTGTCGTGTAATGGAATTTTCTCTATATGGATTTGTTGGAATACAAATACATAGATAGTTCTAGACAGAATGAAATGAGAATTTTGGCAACGTAGAATTGATCGACAGTATACTGAATCTTAGAAATTGTCGCCGACTGAAAAATATGAAATATGATTTATCATATTTTTCCGTTTTAGAAAAAAATGTAGAGACAAAAGATATTAGACACGAAAAGAAACTAGATTATTACAATGAGACAAGATAAAATTAACACCGTTCCACTTCAGTATCGTCTTTTATCTTACAATAGCATCCGCGTCGTTGAAGTTTTCAATCTGTAGTTTACGAAGGACGTTCGCGCAGTTCCGTTTCGTAATCGAGACATCGCCGGAATACCGAATGGCAAGTTTAAAATCCGTCATGAAATTCCCCCGGCTGGTAACGAATTACATTCTCGAAAACGTTACAATGGTCGATGTAGAAATAAGAGGACGGAACAGGGATGAGAAGGGAAACTGTTTTTCGCCATCAGAGGAATTTCATTCGACGAAGTGAAATAATACGATCCCGCGCGAATAAAGGGTGGGGAATTTTGTTATTTTCGTTGGCGAATACAGCAGACGAGCAGCGACTCGAATGTTTGCCGTTTAACACGGCCACGCCGCTCTTCAATGAACTTTAATAGTGTTGTAAATAATATTTCTTCCTAATTATACCGCTGGCGGTTCGAGCGTTTACGTCGCTGCCGACGCGTTGCTGATTAAGTTTCAAACTGCTCGTTTTATTTCCCGTTGCTGTTAGCCATACGTTGTATGATCGAAAAAAATGATGTCACAAAGGGACGGAGAGTACAAAATAACCGCAGAAACAACGCGCCGTGTCGTCTCTTTAACGCGAAAAATGAATTCCAACGTTTACAAATCGTTCTTCGTCGCGTAATTCGCGGGTAGCAAGTTGATTGGAGGCAGCTGAATTATATTAGCCGAAACGAAATAAAACAGAGCGAAAAAGACGGACGAGGAAGAGAGAAAAGGGATGGAGGAAAATACGCAGACAAATCGTAGAGGCGAAATTATAAATTCTAATTTTGTGCGCTCGCGACGATGTATTTACACGCCTTTCGGGCTGTTTTAATGAAAGCAAACAGCGATTTTTCAGTCACCGGTCCAGACGGAAATTCGTCAACGTTGTAAATAATAACGTTACGCTGACTGTACGGCGCGTTCGCTCGACGAAAATCTTCGACGAGAGCTGGACATTTCCTGATTCTACGAAGGTAGACGGAAAATTAGAAGCTGGGTAAAATCACGAGGGCCTGGCGGAATAAAATTAATTAAATGCATTAGAAGAAAAAGAAGGAGATAGAAATAAAAGGAAAGGAAAAGAAACGGAGGAAGGTGAAGAAGGAAAAAGGAAAAGGAGGGTCGAATCGAAGCCATTGGAAGCGGTGTGGTCGTAGCAGGCTACGGGACGAAATTTCACGGAGTGGCAGTTTCTGGCTCACACGAAAAGGGTTGTCGCATTTACGGTGGCTCTTTTGGTTCTGGTCCGTCTCCAGGAAAAACGCAGCGAATTTCGCTGTATGAAGGCGGCGATCGTTTGGGAAAGAAAGAGGGACCGAATCGACGAAACGTCGAATTGAGTACCGCCCTAATCGTGTCGAGATCTGGTCCTATGGTGTGATGCACGTGGGTATATGGCGTACTTAGTCGACAGCGACGAGAGATCAACGTGGAGAGGCAGCGGGGATCAACCGGGAAGAGATACAGGGAAGAGTGGAGGCCACGATGGGGACAACGCGAGAACGGGCCACGGGAGAAACACGGCCGATAGACGGAGTAAGAAACAGCGGAAAATGGACGAGGGTGAGCGAGAACGGGGACAAGATCGTGAGAGAACCGGGAGGGTGAGAGGAAGGAGGGGGTGGATTCGAGTGAATGAGAGTCCTGATGGTAGAAGGAGTACCAGAGGAGGGTAACATCGGAAAGGGAAGGAGAGAAGGGGAGAGAGAAGGAGAGAGAGACTGCTGACGGTGGTCGAGAGAGTCGATCGAGCGTGGGTTGCGGGGCTGGCTAATGCGAATATGCTGTCGTCCAGATAGAAAGAGATACCCGATAGCGAATCTGTGTCCGACACGGATGTCGAATTAGCTTGGATTTAGGTTGCCCGGGGAACTGACAAATAGTTATTGCTTGATTAGGTGCCGGTAGTACTGGCACCTACCATACCGGCGCAACCAACACCCCTTATCCTCCTTTTTCCCCTATGGTCGAATCATGGTGGGGAGCGATTTTTTGGCCGACAAGGGTACCTTAGGGTAGTTTATCACCGAAAGAATACGATCGCAAGGGATTTTCGAAAGAGAAGAAGGTTTCGAGGTTGGCAAACATTTTGAGACGTCGATGAAACCTTCCGCTTTTGTGCTAACGATTCGTCGTATAGAAGAAACTCAGGTTTCCACTATCTTTTCGTGGCAACTTTTCTCGATTCTTCTGCTGGCTGTTTCCGTTTACAAATGGACACATCGATAAATGAGTTTGTCTCCTATCTTTGACCCGGCGTCGTCTTAAATCGTTTCGTTTCTCATCCGTCGATTCTTCCATCTGATCGCTCTGATAAAGAAAAGTTTTCGCGTTAAACTTGTTTTCCATTCTTAGACACGGTATTCCGAAGGGAAATGGTAATTAAGCGATTCAACTCTCGTAAATACGTTAACAGTGTAAAGAATAGAGGAATTTAATATTTAAAAACAACCATCGGTTTATATACACCGGCGCTAGAGCGAGCGGACATTCAACGAATTCGTTTTAATTTCGCGCGGCACGGTATCACTCGGCGTATTTAGCCGAAATATCGAAAATCTATAGGCCGAGAATATCGTTAAACGTACGTCGAAAACAACTTTAAAAAATATTAATAAACTGATAAAAAGCGTCACGTCCCGCGGAAAAATAATCAACGCTAATTGAAGCGTGTAGCCGTGATGATGCGGAAAAACAATGCAACCAATACATAAACAGGAGAGCGCGAACATGTATACACGTACACACGTGGGTGGGCGGGCGCGCGTGCGTGGCATCGATTAAAAATTAATCATCCCAATTACACAAGCTTTTTCCGTAGCGGCCGGCGTGTGCACCGGCGTTCGTTATTGTAATTGAATCTCGAAAAATTCAATGCATCGAATATCACTGTCTGTAATACAAATCAAACTTTATACGCACCAGATTTATGACATTTATGATATCATTATTATTACATATTTTCATTATTGCTCGCAACTGAATACGTACCCTTGTTCACGGCTCGTATTGTATTGAGGAAATTGAATAGAAAATAAGCGAATGAAATAAAAGAAAAAAGGCAACACTAGCGAGGAAAATAGTCAAACATTTCCTCACCATCATGCGTCACGGCACGGTATATTACGCTGTATCCACATTGCAGTTCGTGATCAGGTTTACAAACAGTATGGGTTAAAAATTCTCTGTTCGTGAAACTGTTCGAGAAGAACTGGACCGGAGCGTTTAATTATTTTCATATGTCCTACGCTATCCTTCGGCTGTTCACAAGCTGTTCGTGATTGGTTTGCCTACAGAACGAAGTTTTGGCGAACGCCAGACGAGTACAGAAGAAAAGCACACTTGAATTTCATGGTGTATGTTTGTAGTAACGTAAAAGAATTGATTGTGTTTCTTATTTAATATATTAAAATGAATATCGTTGTTGATAAAAACATTTGCTTTATTTATTTAATACACATACTTCCTTAAATAATAAGCGATAACAGTATTTAATTTATATTAAATTATATTATCATATATTTAACGATAACTGTTGATACTTAATTTATCGTTTGTTATTTAAAAAGGTATATGCACTAAATGAATAATGTAAATCTTTTATCAACAATAATGTTCGCTTTAATACAATAGAAACTCTATCATAAACAAATATATTCAATAATATGATATTTTCGACATCATAGTACCGAATATTAAATGTGAATCGCTATATACTGCTTTACTTCACTCTGCCTATTTTATGTCACTCGCGCTACCCATTTCTCACTCGTGTCCTGGTGCATGCACGGTGCTTGGAAATCTAAATATCTGGAGAGGTTCGCAGGGACACCACTCCATTTCTTGGTATTCGGGAATTGTTCGTCAATTTGTTACAAGCACGTTCGCGAAAAATCAACAAGCAGCTGTAACATGTTTGCGAACAATGTTCGTCAACATGTTCACTGACAGGGACGCGCCTTACACGAGCAAGTAACGCATCGAAATTCTCTATTTCGTTTGCATCTCTTTCGTCTTTACAACTTATTCTCCAATATAGCGTACACAGTTTACGACCAACGGTATCCCTTCCCTTTCGCTCCGCTCCCGAAACTTTTTCCATTTAATTAGCAGAATTATTCCAATTTAAATTTCACCACTGGCGTGAACATTCCGAATGTTTTTTCTTTCCCCCCTTATTCATACGTTTCTTTATCTCACGCTTTGTCATTGTTGTTGTTGCTCGTTCGTTCATTTCAATTTATCAATCACCTACAATTATTATACACACGATGTGAACGATATTCGATGTTAAAAGAAAAAAAAAAACATGCGTGGACGAAACGGGATGGCAGATCACGTACAACGAGAAGGACAGAAATTAATGGTAATAACTCTTTTCCGAGTCATGTGTCGTACCATGGCAGAAACAACTGTTAAAGCCAAATGTCGTTCTCATCAAGGATTGACGATGGTGGCCGTGTCAGGCTCGTAATAGGCCTTTCTAAAACAGTGGCTGCTATGAGGAATGGATCGTACGTGGGTCAGTTGGGGATACGTTCGGTTGGTAACGGTATAATGCAGAATTAAGAACGGCCATCTTTTCTCTTCATTTGACTCGTCCGTGTTTATGGAGGTTAACGAGACCTACGGGGGCGGCCGATCGAACGATTTTATTTGTTAAATTACGCGCAATTAATGATTAATCCGTTCGTTAACGGCAAACACGAGCGTAATTGCTAATTACAAATTAATTTAGTCGACGGGCTTACGGTGCGCGTACACGGCAGACGTAATTCGAAATTAATTACTATATGATCCGTGATTTAAATTTATAATCCTATTCGGCCGCCATTGTAATTTCCGAGTTATTACCGTTTACTGTCCCAATTTCTGATCGAACCCACCACCATTAATATATTCATCCTTTATCCGCGTGATCGCACGAACAGCAAAATTAGGGATTTCCTTGCGACGAAAGCTGTTGCAGCCGCATCGCTGCCTGTCAGCTTTGAAACGCTAACGATCCACGTTTTAACCTATGTACATATAACGTTTTCTCTACGATATATATATGAATATAATATAACTAAATGTAAAGTAAAAAATAAAATATGTATAATACATATAATATATGGTATAATGTAACTATATATATATATAGAATAAGATATAATAAGAGATTTTATATATATAAACATATGCAGTAACATCAACATTCTTTGTCACCAGAAATACAGATTTTTCTAACCATGTAAAACACGTTGGCACGGCAGCAAAAAAAATTAGAAAGATCTGAAAAAAATACAAAAAAGAAATCAGTGAGCGGAGGGAGTACAACGGAAAGCTGGATACGGACAAACGCGACGACGGTGCGAAATCCGCCGTTATAAAACAACAACGGTGAAAATTTGTTTCCAGTGTAGCAAAACTCGCGAGAGCGAGGCTGGCGACGTCAAAGTATCGTCCCGCACTGTTCTATCCTGATCTCCATGGCGTCGCTAACCGAACCGACCAAGCTAAACCAAAAAAGGTAGAAATAGAGAAAAAAAGAAGAGAAACAGGAAGAAATTTTTTTTCGAATAACCGATCCTCGACTCGGCAGCCACGAGTCGAACAAAAAAATCGATAGAAAACAAGCACGCGTGGCGCGTTACGAATCGTGGCGGAGTCATGCGACCGCCGTCATTTTTACCCTCGACCAACCCCATAGGCCGGGTTGGTTCTATGCATGTCTGAGTGGTGTCCTACAAGTAATGATTACCGGATTACCAGAATTTCCCATGTGCCGGTCGGCGCATACGTGTATCTCATCAGTCCGCGGCGGAACTTCTCGTTCGGGGATCGATAACGAAGGGCGGACGAGAAACGAACGAGATCGAGTCCGATCCGGTGTTACCTGAAGCCATTCCGGGAATCGTTTGTTCGTTGAATTAACATATAAATTAGGCCTCGACTGGCGTCCATTGCCTCGCGGACTCGTACGTTTCTCTTACCTCTCTTCTATAGCTGTACGCGTTCAGGTTGGACGTATTTTCAATTATTTCCTCTGTCTTCCACGGAAACCACCGATATGGTTTTGTGTAGTCGCCGGAATATCCCGAGTTTTTGTTGGTAAATAAAAAATGTGGATGTTACGATTTTGGGGCGATGGTTTTGGAATTGTTGTTTGACGTGAGAGGGTATGCGGAATTTTTATTCCAGGAAGGATAGGAATTTATTTCACAAAGGAAGTATTTATATATATGAAGTATTTTATTGGCGAAGAATATGATATTGTTTATTGGAAAGATGATTTTAAAGATTTTGCTGGTTGATTTTTATATAGTGAATAAAAAATACGGATGTTACGATTTTCGACAGGATGTTTAAGTGTTCCGTTACGGAATAGTGGAATTTAGTATCTTTTAGCGCGCAAACCTGATGTTTTTCTCCTATGTATTTTTATATTTTAGGTGTTAAGTAAATATTAGCCGAGCGATATTAAAAATACGAATTCCCATTTTTACTGCCTCAATTGTAACAAAATATTTGTCTCGCTTTTAAAATAACGTGCGGTGTGTGTATTTGTTTCCGTCTGTATATTTAGTCACGAAGATAAAGGTTATAAAGGTGCGACTTTCTCCTATTTGTAAAATATACAGGAAAAACGTGCAATTTGAAATTACTTTATTTAGTTACGTATTAATCATATTCTAAAAAAAAAATTGGTTACTAAAATATGGGCTACAGCTTTTAAGTATCATTGGCCGATTTGGAACACTAGCATGAATGTTAGTAAAATGTATGAATTAATGAGAATCTAGCAACTAGGAGCAGTACATATGTTATAATGAAATCAACAAATAATCGATATCTTTGTCAAAAGTATTGGTTATCATATCTTAAATGATAGATACTTAATTTTCAGGTAGAATAATAACAAAATTATTACTTATCATATTTTGCCTTGTGATATTCTATTAGAATTGTTCCTAGTGATTTGCCGGAAATTTAAAATCAAATAAGAACAAATGGAAACCGCAATAAATTACAAGTACAGAGTTAATTTCGTTTGATAAAAGAAGCATTTTCAATATTTACACGAATTTTAAGTAGCGAGAGAAAGAAAGAAAATCTACGAAAAATTGAATTAAATCCACATAATTGCGGCAAACAGTCGGAAGGTTGATGGAAAAAAGGAGCAGACTAACGTTAATTCTAGAGAACGCGGTTAATTAGAATTTTATTGGGGTCCGAGCGGGAAATGAATACGAATGAAAAGCCTCATTTTTACAAGCGATGGAAAAAAGGAAACGCGTTTGATAGATGGTTCCAGAAACAGCCGGTATTATTTGCAGTTTTATATAGAATATCAAGAACGAGAGTGAAGTCTCTGCAGTAACAGAAGATCAGTTTTATAGCATGTTCTGGTATTTCCATATTAAATCACGGTCGCCGGGAACGCGAATGCGGTTATGGGGCCACAAAGGCAACTCGTAAAATACATATATATATATATATATATAATCTACATATATATATATATAAAATAAAGAGAAGAAAGAACATGGGAGAAACAAAGACAGTGTATAAGTATGTAATTCATGCACGTGTTTCTGAATCAAGCGATCGTCCGAATCAAAGGTTACGAAACACCGACAAATAATTTGATTAGACACAATAGAAGGATTTACATGCCGCGGCCTCTTTGAAGCGGCCAGCAAAAATATTAACTAGTGTTGCGACGTGACGCACACTCTCAACTCCGAAACACAGTTCCAACTTCTTCGTCCCCTTTAACGAAATTTACGTCGGATACCTTTTGTCGGACAAAAATTTTGTTGAACAAAACCAAAGTTGCGGCTCAAAAGTATCCAGACACTTACCTACTTTTGACAAGATATAATTTAATTACAAAATCGTGAATAAAAATTGTAATATGTGTCAATAAGTAATCGTTGTATTATTATTATCATAGCATTAGAAAGCTAATAGGCACGAATAGATAGAAACGTATTGTACCATAATTTTTCAACAAAATTTATTACAGAACATTCTTTGTATATTCCTTACGTATTAGGATAAGATAAAGATTCTTTTAAACCCATAAAAAGGCTAATGTCATTAATTCAAGTATTAATATTTCACTTAGTGGAATTGACTCTAATTACATAGTTTTCAATTAAGATCAATTCCAAAGGACTTTGCTATTTAATAGCGATCGATTAATCGAAAGAGATTCACGGTCACTTTCGTTGACGAATTTTCGTGGATCACCGCAGCACGAATAAATCCCTAATATTCCCTCTATTACGTTGGAAGCTGGGCCGTCGCCGCCGTTCACCGATGAACCGTCAGTTCATTTAGCTTGCCCGGCCATCAATAGATAGTGTGTAACGAACGTGTAACGTAAAGTTTCCATCATGTTGCACAAAGCAGACGCGTGTATGCGGAACCACCGTTGCGGTAAAGCAGTGCGGTTCGTATCCCTATATGTCATATTAGCCTAAAAGGTTAACCTCGACTGTTTTACTCGGTTAATTGTAAATACTCTCCATGTACTCTCGATACTCAATAAAAACTCTCCATGACGATATATTATATATATTTTACAATGGCGCGTTCCATGTGGCTGACTGGCGTGTAATTAAAAGGCAAATATCACGAATTCTCGTGAGCCGGTGGTTACTTTGACCGTACACTGAAATTGACATCAAAGTAATTATCGCGAAGGCGAAGAAGTGATGCGGAATATGTTACGGACAGATGTGAAAAACTGATCGTTAACACTCTCGTATCTTCATTGCCAAGAACTTTGATATATCTGTTATTATTCGTTATAAAGATCAATAAACTGCGAGTTAAGTGTTTCAAAGATGGAAAATTGAAGGCTGAAGAAGATTTAGAAATTTAAAAATTCATTCTAAAAACTTAGAAATTCAGTAATTTGGATTACTCTGTCACAGTCACTTCAAATTTCTTCGGATATCTGGTTTCAACGATACAAAGTTCTCTCCGCATTTATCTAACAAATAAGCTACGTTGATACCTATTCATTTGCGTCAATCAAAATTCGTTGCACCCTGCGCCGCGTGTCAAGAGTGCTAAAGCGAAATGTGAGTCTGTATCACGGCAGCTGGTTTCAATTGCAGCAATAATCGAACGTAAATATCTAGAAATAGGTAGCTGGGCACCGTGACTCGACCGGTCCGTATTCTCTCATGGATCCTGCTCGATGATACTTGTGGTCGGGTCGCGCGGCGAATCCGCGTAATAAGCTTACACCATGGGACGGTGGACTTGTAAAACGCGAAACGATAACATATAGGAATACTTTTTAGTGGTTCAATTTATCCGCCGTTTTTACGGCGGGTCGGAAAAATGAAATTTTGAATAGATCCAATTTACGTTTTTAGAGCTATCGTTCCGCGATAAGATCAATCGTACTCGCTGGCCGGAATCGACGTATGAAAATTTTTACGTTCTATCAGCTTTGTTACCATTTACCTCCAGAACTATTCTACGTCAACGGGATTAATCTTATTTTTTCTTTTTTTTGTTTTCTTCCTGCTTGGTCGAATCGATCGTAGAGAAGTCGACTTTTATTCACTTGCATTTTATATCCTGTCTTTACGATCGGAACATTCAACGTCTGACCAATGCCAGAGTTCTTCGAGTTCGATAATATGTATACATCTTATACCACGTCCATGCTTTCTGTTGTTCGTTGCACGTTTCGAAGCTTGGTGTTCTGAAGAGTACGCGTAGCACGTGTTTGTTCCTTTTCCCGTGTATTCATCGCCAGATATCGACTCATTAACGACATATTGGTTTACCAACGTTTAACAAACAAGTACCTAATGAAGGCTCAAGTTACGGTAGATATATTCCATCGTGTATCTAATTTAGAACATATTCACGTTTACCATGGTCCGCGCGGCGAGATCGCGATGATTAGGCAACACGCGTACTATCGTGTTTATTCTACGAATAGTAGTCTACATTTTCACTATAAACTCGACCCTTACGTCACGATATTCATACCGTATCCAGGGTATTCCTATCGAATATATAAAAATAGAGAAAGAAAAAGAATAAATGTATGTATTGTATACCAAAAAATTAGGAATAAATCATGTACGCTTATCCCCTGTAGCGATAGGGTAATAACTCGAACAGTGTAAACCAGTGCATCGATAGAGATGTCGACGTCCATCTGAAAGCTACGAAGAGATGGGACGCTGTGAAGGGTGAGTTGGCGATCGGTAGATGCGCGTCGTGGTAACGCCATTAATCGCGATATATTCTCAGGGAAAACGCGCGTGATTTGGACAGGGGTGTGGTGTCAGTGGGTGCGGGCGCGTGGAATCGATGGAGCGCGGAATCGGTCGCGGAGTACCGACCAATTAGTCGGCCGATGATTGGCGCGTGTAAACCGAAACGATGACGTCGCTGGCGAACCAACGACCGACGCCCTCGCCGTTCGTAAACCGGCCGGGACCGTACGGTTACCTATCGGTCTCTCTACCTGCTGCCAACACACCACGCACACATACGCTTTCACATGGTGCTACACATACGCGTAATACATAGAGGCACACATAGACATCGTGCAAGAGAAGAGAAGCGAGCACGCGCACCCAAACAGCCCAGCACACTCGGGCTACCATCACGAGCACCGTCAAATATCCGTGTGGACGGTTACAGGCCGGACTAATGGAATTGATTAAAATGTGTTCGATCAACCGAACCGCGGGCCCACCCCTGACCATCCACCTAGCGTGTTCACCTAGCTTCCACCTCCATCCAGCATCGCTTCTATCTCTCTACGCCGTTCTGATCCACCCTGCTGCCTCCTCCCTGTCCTCTGGCTACCGAGGCTGACCCTAGAACCAGCGGGGCGCAATCGAATATTTGCGTTTAGGTAGCCACGTCGACGCGGAAAATGCTATCTTTGTCAATTAATTCAACCTGTTGTCGCTCGGCAGCTCGACGTGCTCTCGCTAGCTCGCTCGCTCGCCCGCTCTTCCGTATACTCCTGTCTGCTCGCCAGGCTGGCCTACACCCGCCTCTCTGTACGAGAACGACGATCGGGAAAATTGGCGGTTTTGTGGTCGCCATCCACCGGGAAAGGACCAACGCCTGGGAAATTTGTCTCCCGCGAGCCTATTCGCGATACTTTCTACGTTTAACTTGCATTTCCTACATTTCATTTAACTTGGATTTGCATCGATATTCGAGCGTCTCTTAACAGGTGTCATTTGTTCCCTTTATCTTGTATCAGATAACGCTACGATCGATTTAATCCATTCAAGACTGATCTCGAAGTAAACGATTCCCCATTAGGAGTAGACATTTTAATGTCCTGATATTTCTGATCGTAAACTCGCCTGAACTCAAAATACTCACTTTGTTCTTCGTTTTGAAAATAATATTCTTTCTTAACCGAGTTGACATTGGTTACTATGAGACAGAGCTAAATTTCAGGGTATTCATTTTCGAGAATAATGAAATAATGACAAACTATTTCTCATTAAATGTAAATGAAATTAATGAATGTTCCAATATCTCAAGTTTAGATTATAAGGTGTAGATTTCGCTGTATGACACACATAATCTGATTTCGAACGAATCAAACAAGGATTTGAAAATTTCAGAAATAAGAAAGTTCCTTCATTTCTATCACTTAGCAAGGATTATCAAATACCTCAACATCTGACAGACTTTCTACCTGGCTTCTATAATTGTCCTAAGCTAGATATCGTCATTGGTTGATCAAAATCGTTAAACATACAAGAGCATGGTTCGTGTAGCCACCTATGCTCGTAGATACAGAAAGAGAGGAGAGGGGGCGAGCAGAGACGGATAAGGTGAAAAATAAGGGAATAAATAAAACAGATGTCTCCGAGGCAGGCCTTAGCCAGTGTCGCTAATGAACTGGTCTTTCTCGTCTCTCTCAGGCCGACACGGCAACCCACTGTTCGCCTTCGTTCGCAGCTGTTCCTGGACAGTACTCGACCGGTCTTCATTATACTCGCCTCTCTGTCGTTAATTGCGCACGCACCTACGTAAGCATGGCGCCGTGTCGTACCGCCCGGGAATTAACCCGATATCGCGTGGACTCTCGCGTTCCTGATAAATTTATGGCTGTTCCGCGTGCGTTGCCAACAGCGCGCCGCGTTGGAAAGCTCGCGTGCGCACGGGCGCGCGTTTTACCGACACGTTGGCCCTACTTTCGCCACGACGAAAAATTATCTGTCGAAGCAATCGCCAACACTGTGCCGTGTGATCACCTGGCTGTGGCTTCTTCTTGTCTCTCTGTAATGTTCGTATTGTGGTTAGGCTTCGGAGAAATTGTACTATCAAATTTAGTGGTAAACAAATATCTTCTAGTCGTATATGGATAAAGCTCGTTAGGGTAGTAATGTAGCTACACAAAACCATATACGTGTACGTCATTCTTTTCAGAAGTTCCAAGGTATTTTTCACAATATTATCCGTCTCAATCAATATTTGCTATTTCTTTACCATCCCAAATTTATTTCAAACTTCTATGATCGATAGGTTGCACGTTGCACGCGATAACCCGCCGCTATTTTTTCACCACAAGCATTTAACAAGCTATAAATAAACCTCAAACTGGAGTCACTAAAAAAATCTTAATACGCATGCAAATTTGTCGTGCTCTTATTAAAATATTCAGGGACTTACTCGCGACGCATCGAACCACTCAGGCATCCGTCTCCTAATGGAAAATTCACAAAAAGAAGCTCGTCCCCTGTATCATCAACAGCTCCTCGAGTCTCTAATAGAACTACCTACATACTCCAGCAGCAAAAAGCTGCATATAGTACAGTCGCGTCCGGTAATCACCGCGTTGTCGATGAAAAACGCGCGAAACCTCGCAATGGCGTTTCACACGTTGTAGATCGCGATTGACAACGAGGCAGCGATACCACACGCAAAGGGAAGAAAATCGTCGGTGAGTCGAAGTCGGCCGCGATTTATCGTATACACGAGAAAAGAAATAACGCGAGAACGAAGAATCCGTGCATGGACGTTGGAGCGATTGGTCGCTAAGCTGACGAGGATACAGGGTTGAGACGCGTGGATTACAAATCGTCGCCAAGTATCCAGTTTCAACCTGTTACGGACATTGAAAAATCTGGCAGGTACTCGCGCTCCAAGGAATTTCCTATCAATTAAGGACAGGTTTCCACGGTACGCCGGCGTTGGAGGACGCCTTTTTTACATCCCCTCCTCTTCTACGCTCGCCACGCTGGTCGCCTTATCCGCGTTTTCATTCCTGTTTCTCTCATTTGTACAGTTAGCCGCTTAAACAGTTCCCGGCCATGAATAAAAGCGTCCATCCTCGCGCGGTCATTCTTCTTATTTACATTCCCACGATTGCGCCGCCGCGTAACTTTTACCAGGGTGAATTAATTTACCGTTGTAAAGCTGCTGCTAGACGCGAATCCATCCCGAAACCGTATCCACGGACGTCTCGATTTATGGAAATTGATTTTCCGCAAACGATGCATGATCGCGATGTCTGATGCTGATGTGGAAAAAGAATATTTTCTTGGCGTTTTAATGATGGTTGACGTGATATTATATGTTTCTTCGTGGATAAAGCATGGGCAGGATTTTCTCTTGCTTGATTGAATATTATCGGTGAAACTATACTAACTAAAAACTATACTATATATGTATACTACAAAGTGAATCCAGATTTACTACTTACGATTTACAATATCAGATTCTTCAAGTATTTTGCAATTACATATAAAAAATTATGAATGTTTTATCATTATATATTATATTCAATGTTTCAAATATTATAAAAAAAAGAATTTCTTGTGTTTATTTGAACTAATAATACACGATATAAAGTATTAAAATCAAACTTTGAAATTTCGTACCTTAGTCGCAGAAATTTGCGGATTTAGACTATCAGTGATTTGAAGGGAAGAAAAGTTTCTTACACGTACATTTGGCAGAAAGTTTTCAAATTTTATGACTTAATTGTAGATTTATCTAAATTGCCGATTTATGTGTGCCGTAGAAATCGGAAGACTGTTTAAATATTAACATCTCCAATACGATATCTCTGATACACGAATTTCCGTGCCTAAGTTTCACTTTCGTACAGAGCACCAAAGATTTCGACAAAGTTGTCCCGTAACGAGAACTTATCGATTTAGCATGTTACTTAAATGCAAGCACTGGTTCATTTATAGCGTTGCAGCAGCGAACGAGCAACAGTTCCCTAACAGCGACTCGCATCTCGATCCATCGAACCCGCGTTACAGGCTGAAAACGCGATAACGCGAGTCGGCGATATGGCGCGGTCGCGAGTAGCGGATTTGCAATTCGGATACGTCGTTATTTTTCGCGGCACAGTTTTACAGCGCAGTCCAGCAGCTGCATTGCTACAATTTAATTATTCGGCCCTTCTCCCCTTCTCCCGATACCCTGCGCGCTCTTTTTTCATCTGGTCCCCCTCTGGTCTGTGAAATCCGCGCGATGGCACGTATAAATTTATTCGAGAGAGCAAAACGTTGCCGAAGGAACGACCGGACAACGATAACGTTTGGTAACGTTTGAAATGTACAAAAAAAAAAAGAAAAAATAAGGGAGACGGGGTTGAACAGGAGAGAAAAAGAGCAAGAGGTAAAAAAGGGGAGGGGGTATTTACATAGTAACAAGGCGACCGGTGGATAATTTTTTCGAGAAAGGTCGACATCAAAGCGTGGCACCGGTTGATGCGGAGCCACGACGCGACGGTGTTCCAAAAGGGCGTACACACACGCCATTTTATGGCATCCCCCTTCCGCGAGTGAAACGCTTCGTATCTAATTGGCCTTTAATTGGCCGAATGTAAATTATACATTAATGCCCCCTTTAACATTAAGCGGACGGAATAACCGTACGTTTGGCCTGTTGCAGACGACGCAGCGGGAGCTGTGCGGGCTGAATTTTTTGAAAAGCCCTCGTAAATGCCGCGCGCGCAGTTCACTACCTTTTGATAGTTCCCCCGGACGTTCGTTCGCCTCTCTTTTTGATCGTAATTGCAAACCGTCCATCCTCTTAAGATTTACGCTTCCAATTAGCTATACTTTATGGTTATAATGAATTTACATTCGTCTCCGGGTATAAATTAATCATGACCGAGGCTGATTCGAGAGGCGATTGCAGCGGACTTATGTCCACCGTGTATGGCCATCCGTCGCTTACATTCATACGTCTTTCGCATTTTTCTCCTTAATTTCTTCTTCTCCGTTTCTTTCATTTTTATTCCGATTTTTCAGTTGATAGCTGCCTTACGGATTATCCCGTCGACGTGATAAAACGAATGACACGTCGCTTACTAGAAAGTAATCGATGATGTAAGATGTAAAAATATTTATTGGATTCTCGGATTATGATAATTAGGTTGCGGGTGTCTCTGCATTTATGGAAAAGTCATAAGGACAACGATGAACAGAATATGCGAAAATATTATAAAATATCCCTTATGGTAGTAATGAGTGAAACTGATCTGCGCAGTAGTTCTATAATTACGATCATCATTCTAACGATGATTAACTTTATCCCAGAGGACAGACGATAAAATAGTATGAAACGATATTTATCAAATGCGCAATCACTCAAAAACAAGGATAAGTATCAGCTAAAATCGATAGAGATGACGAACGTGGATCGCGTGGAACGAATCGCGAGGGACGACGCTAAATGCCAAGGTCACAAATTTCCACTGTACCACGTTATATCCGTTGGGACGTAAGCCGCGCGCAGAAGAGATGATTCTCGTATTTGGATCCGGTCCAATTCGAAAGAGGATGCGACGTGGTCGTCTAATGTGCTTTTTCGAATAAAGCTACTTACACGAAAGACGGAAATATAAATGGCTGTTATGTATGGACGAGGAGAGAGGAAGGGTCGCGATGCAGAGACGACGCGCCGTTTCCAAGACACTTTGTGTCGCGATTTATACGATGAAAAAATGGATGTTGCGTCACGAGTTTACACGCATCGATTTCATTTAAGACAATAGCACAGGATATCTAAAGTCACTTCGCCTGACTCACGAAATGAATATTTAAATAGTTGTTGTAGAATACTTTTATATACATGTACATATATTGTACGTGTTTTATATAAAACGTTTAAAAATTTCACTAACGCTGTTATGAGACGTCAGGATTGTCTTGATCTTGGAAACTGATCTGGATTTGAAGCTGATCTGGAAATTTATATGGACGAGATATCTATGTGAAGATTTTTCTTCTAATATTTTACAAATCATTTCAATTTATAAAAAAGCATTTTTATAAAAAAAAAAGTAGCTAGTTGTTACGAAAATGAAGAAAAGCGACGGAAGGCGGGGTATCTGGCGAGTCCTATGAGCCGTTGAATCGCTCGATTTCCACGCGATCTTCGTAGAAGACAGAAGGTTGAATCGGTCTCGGCGAGGAATCGAAACAAAAAGACACCTTTCAATGGATTATTTGTATCTATAGAAATGAAAGCGACCGGTGAATACGCGAAAGCGGACGATTCAGGCCGTGTTGCGTTAATTATCATGCTAGCGAGTCACGTTTCAATTTTTCCTGCGCTTCCTCAATAGGCTAGGGTTCAAAAGGAAAACGAACGAAGAAAGCGGATTCGACGGGTTGAATTCAGTTTATAATTATCCCGACGATAGGATAATAGCCTTATTGATAACGCTGTATTACAATCGACGGATCGGCCAATCGTAAATCCAACTGCACGTAATTGCAAACTCCATTTGCGAATTTACATAGCCACACAAATTGCTTTTAAAAAGCCGTATAAAATAATGAAGATAGTTCGACGACTCTTAGCTATCCCGATCGTTAACGTAGATTCGTCTTTACGGCTTCGATGTGGCGCAGGAGTCTGCGGATATTCGCAGCGCATCGAGTGCCAATAAATATCTCTCTCTCTCTCTCTCTCTCTCTCCCTTTCTTTCAATGGAAGCGAAATCAGCGTGTGGAAAAAAAGCCCGGCACAAAGTGACCGCGTCGATTTTTATTCGCGACGCGTGCACGGGAATTTATTATTGAAATCTCGATGCCGCGGCTCGATGCTGCCACACACTCCGTTTCATCGAGTATCGACCGCGTGGCAAACGCAACAAATCCGGCCAGAAACTATGTAATTCTCCCGCGTTTTGTTTCGTTTCGTTCACGCTTGAAGCTCGTGTCATACATCTTAAATCGATCTGACGTCGATAATAGGAGAAGACGTTGTTCGAGCTTTAGCTCGTATTAGTCTATACAAAGCTTAATGGCCAGGACTTATGGCCGATTAGCATTTGTTTGGGTTACAGTCGGATGCGGGATAATGATGCAATTAATAATGTCGCGAAACGCAGAGACAAACGTTCTGCCTTGTCTATAGAGTAGTATAGAGTACAGAGGATCTCCTTTGGCCTAACATGCCAGTATTGTACCGATATACACGTGTAGATACGCGTGCTTCTACGTATATATAGAAACACATGGATGAAAGGGATGAAAAGGAACGACGGAGAGAGACATAGAGGAAGAGACGAACACAGCTATATGTATAGGTTTGGGTAGAACGCTTGTGCCGTTGTCGCCCGTTTGCGAGAGCACAAAGTGCATCTCCAGATTTATCGATGGTTATCGATGCACGGTTCGTTTAGCGGTAAGTAGGAAGCTGGCTCTCGCGACACGAACCACTTAAGCGAGATCCGAGAGTTGCATAATGATTGTTTCTTTATGGCCAATTAAATTTCGAACTCGTCGCCTCGTTGCGCTCGTCGTGCCTCTACTGCGCGTTTCGCGCACGGCACCGCTCTCCCGTTCGATGGAACGAAATAATTAATGCCATTTCATAGTCGTTTCTCTGCCTCTAACCCTCTAGCGATCGTTCCAACTCCTTTCGAGACCTCTTCGAAAGATTCGCTTCGATGACGTTTCTTTCTATGTATTATTCTATAACCTCTCGTTTCGCTTCAAATTGAAATGATCGATGTAGGCTTTCGAATATTTTATTAAGGTTGGCGTGTATTTTTAATTTCTGAAAAATTTATTTTCCATTTAAAATGTATTTATAAAAGTTCTTTTTGTTTGTGTTTCAGAGCCGGAAACAGTATCGACGAGCAATCGTTTCGGTAAGTGAAAAAAATGTTTCATATCATTTTAGAATATATTATTTTTATAATCAAAGCAATGATATTTAGAGACTTTTCCCTCGAATATTTCCATATCTCTTGCATTTTGTATGTACATATTTGGTAACGTAGAAAAATTGTGAAAAACGTCCTTCAGGAATAAAACCGAAATCGATAATTCTTTCTAACCCAAATTCATTTAGCCTTCATAAATTAGCATGTTGGAACAACCTTAAGCAACAATATTTCTGTTTCAACGCTAGGAGAACGTCTAGTTGATAAAGAAAATTTATGCGGAAGATAAGGCGGTTCTGTTCTATTTCGCTGCACTCTGGAAACAAGTCAAATCGACCGTTTGATATCGAGTACGTGTTTCGTTCGATACGATCATTGTGAATTATTGTCGGGTGGTGGCACCTTGTCACCAGGACCCTGACTTTCGCTCTTTCACTCTGCGTAGTTATCCTCGGCCTTGAAACGCGCTACGCGACGACCATGAGCGGAACCTCCTCAAGTACAAAATCATGTCATCTTGTTCTTCATCGTTCGCTCTAATTTAACTCGATCGCATCCTTACGATGTATAGTAATTTTTAGCTGAAAGAATCTGAAACACATTTTCGAATTTCACACTTACGAATTTCATATGTAAAGATCGTTACATTTATTAATAGATAATCCTCGATTAATCATTTCCTTCATGACCTAGGTAAATTATTACGCCATGTGCAAGATCAGCAGATATCTTAATATTTATGAACAGTAATATATAACTGATAGCTTGCTTATTTAATAATGACTTGCACAGCCAAGAATAATTTATCATTTATGAAATATTATTGTAATTACAAGAAAGATATTTTTCCTCGCGATTTTCATTCGATTACCAAGCACACCAGATTCTAGAATTCAGTAAACTTCGTCTCAAATTTCTTCTCTCAATTAGCCACATTTCGTTAAGTGAAGCAAAGCTTTGTCCATTTTCCGTGGGTCGCAATGAATCGTCCGAAAATTTATGCAACAGCCAGCCAGCCACTGCGTGTTTCGTATTATGTTTGCGACACTTCGGAAGCAATAAATTCCACTGATAAGAGTAGAACGAGCAACCTCCTCTTTATTATGAATCGCTAACTTGCACCAGTTATTTTCCACGAAAACGTTATCAGAAACCACCTTAGTGTAGAATTTCTATTTTCCTTGGACGATTTCAATATAACAGTTACATAAAAAGGAAAAAGAAAAGAAGAAAAGATTCGTTATATGCAAACTGCCATGGAGATATATTCCATTATCGCAATTTAGTTCTATATTCGTTTCCGTTGCTCGAATTCGAGCAAAACACAGGGAACGGCGTAAAACGAGTCGCACGATCGAGACGAAAGTGGTCGAAATCTGCAATGCAGATTCGCGAATCGTACCGGTGTCCGATTCCATCCACCAGTTCGTTCCCTTTCGTTCCAGACACCCGGTGCTAATTGCGAAACGCGCGAGATTCGTGGCTCGATTCGCGAGCGAAACAGACTAATGGACGTAAGCGTGCGTTTAAATACCGGAACCGTATAATCTTATGTGTGTATATAGTATATCTTGATATAATACTAGGAACAATCGCTGATCTGAAAGTACAAGTTTTCTTTGTTCTGTTATTCATTACTCGGCTGCTATCGAACACTAAGTAGCAGGAAAAATTACGCGTTTCCGGCGAAGTCGCGTGATAACCTGACGTCATGATTGTTCCTTTGAATATTCCAAAGAAAAGTTCTCTTAAGCAGTGATTATCTCGAGTTAGCGGTACGTGAAATTATCGGCATATGTATGTTTATTAACCCTTTGTTTCATGGTATTGCCATAGCCGCGATAGACTTTGATCGACATGTTCTACAAAACAAAAACTGTGTTCAAGATAAATTTCTCATTATAACTTCGAGTTTTGTTCCAGTTTGTAGGATAGAAATCTATTAGATACGCAAAATTTCTCCTTTATACGTTCTATACATTCGGTGTCTTCTTAAAACGTCATTTTAAATTTTACTAATCCTTTCTGTTTGCTGAAATAAAAAGAAGATCAAACTGTAAAGATCGCAGGATTGCAGAGAGATTAAATCCCAAAGTACAAAATACGATCTTCGCAATTTTGCCCTTTTCTTTCCTTTTTTTCTTTTGCTTCGGAGATATTCGATATTATGCAGAATGCAGATCCACGAACTGCTTAACTTTTATTCCTTCAATTATAATTTCCATTTATTTAGAAATCGTGCGTTAATTAGTTGGACCGTTAAAGTAATTTAACCAATTCAATCGAGAGAAGGGAAAAAGATGGAGGCAAAATAGACGATCGAAGGAAGAAAAATCCTGGAACGATCCGAGAAAGTTAGATGCGGAATTCCTGTATACACGACCGAGCCCCTCGAATCGAGGCTTTCGAATGCCAGCGAGAATCAAGGGGCTATCGACGGCGGGGCTCATTTTCATAAATTATATTAATTCGCCACGCCGGGGGCAACCGGTTGATTGGGTGACACGTACTACGATCATCGGATGCTTCTTGTCTCCTCTTTCTCCCTTTGCCACGACTTTCTTTTATCTTTCTCTTCTGCCTTCTTTGAAAATTCCTCGGTGCCAACGAGGGAACAAGTTTTTATGGGATCATTAAAAACGTGAAATACGGAGTGTCAGCGGTATCGTGATTATTAGAAGTAGTCTAATCGGCATAGAGGCGTTAATTAAGAGCGACGCCCAACCGGAGTAAAATAATCTTAAGAATTTCTCCTGGAAATATGTAAAGTTTTACGTATACGCATGAAACATGCGGAAAATGATATTTCCATGGGAAATTGGAATCGAAGATTATGTAAAATTGTACGTACAGCGATTCAATGTGTGTATTTACATACATCTCGTGGAAAACTTTTACAGATATGTTATGCGAGTGGAGTAAAATTTGTTGAACTTTCGATGCTATTCGATATGAGATATCGTGATTGTATTAACACATTTACGCCAGGGAACGTGAATCAACGTCTTGTATTTTTCAAGCGTTGCCAACGACACACGTGAAACTACGTTTTTTTGTTTCTTCAAGCGCCGTCGCATTTTCCACTTACACACTTACCTTGCAAAATTGTGCGGCAGATGAAAGTACATGCATGCGGCAGCATACCGATGTCACTGTGTTAATAAAGTTTGAAACAAATCTGAAAATGTAAATGGACGATACGAGGACTCTTTGATTTGAATCAAAAGAACGTTCTCCTTGCTATAACAATATCTTTCACTAACTTGCAGTAGTGGTAAACTTGGAATAAGGAGAATAAACGACAAAACTGTAAGATTTCAAGAAAACGTCGCTGTTTTTGTCAACGTTCTAGTACCTTTCGATAGAAAACTAAATTGCAAGAAAATGTTGAGAAATTCTTCGTTTATATTAGGAAATTATTCGGTCAAATAATTTTCAAGTTTGATCCAAAGAAACGTCCTTGTATTTTAATGATATTTTTCCACTAATTTCCAAGTGACGAAACACTATGAAGAGAACGAATGATGGAAGTGGAAGATTTAAATAAAATATATTTCCCTCTAGAGCAGGTTCGGGTAAGGTTCGTTACGGCGAGACCGCGAGTCACAAAATCAAGGAAATAATTACGTTCGAAGTGTGTCCCACCGCGAATCAATTAATCCTTCGTGAAGCCCGGGAACGAACTTGCGAATGAACAAACTACCGCTGATTTTTCGCGTTATTTATCCCGGCCGGAGGGACGATAAAACCGCGCAAATTGAGTTAGCGTTCGCTTTACACGTCGGACAGGCGTCACAACGCCGCCGCGTTACAACGCTCTTACGCCGTCATCTATACATTAAATGGGCAGATCGCGAGACCAAAAACGATTCTACGCGAAAATAACCGCTTTTATCTGAATGCCGTATCGCTTCTGTGATTACCTTGGTGCTGCCGCTCTTTTCCAAATCTGCACGAAAACCATTATGGACTTATTTAAAACCGACCGTGTTTCATCGATCAAAGAGAAGTTATTACGTAACAATTACAGCGAAGCTTATCGTTTTACACGCCTTCTCCTTTGTACAGTTAATCACCAAAGTGAACATTTATCGTAAAAGTGTTTCATAGATATTTTATGTGTTTCATACATTAAACGCTATAATGTGACACAGCTATAGCGATACAGTTTGAAAGAGATACAGTGGAAAAATGTGCGTATAATTTATAGAACCATTGCTACAAATATATACTTGATTTTCTGGAACTCGATTTTCTAGAAAATCAACTGGCCAACGCGATTTTGTTATCCTTGATTTTCCTCTTATTTTCAGCCATAGAATTCCTCTGACTTCGTTTGTACCACGAATTTAGACCCACGGTGTATATAACGTCTAGGGTCGAAGCGTTACATCAACGTACTTACGATTCGTAGGGACACGCTTATATACGTCGTACAATGCGGCGCGAGTCGTTCGTCTTTCGAGAGTTCGTCCTCGAGCTCCCTTTCCCCGGTTTTTTCGGCGCGCTTCTGTCGGAGCCGAAGGTGGCTCCGGCGGGGTGCTGGGTGGGAGGCACCGATTTTTATTTCACATCGCGAGAAACCAGTTTGTAAATAATGTAAATCCATAGAAAACGACCATCTGGAATCTCCACGAGCCCCCGCGCGAGTCTTTAAAAGTGGAATGGCTAGTGGGGGATCCACGAATGGATTGGGAGGTGGGGTAACAGGCAGAAACGAAGAAGAAGAAGAAGAAGAAGACGAAGAACTGGCGATCGCCGGCTCTCGCAACTGTGGGAATTCTGCGCGTATGAAACGTTGAATCATTTTTGAAAAGGGATTCGCGGAATCTCCACGTATGATTCGCTTGAATCGTGAGCGCACAGAAAAAGCGTCCGGTTTCTACGTCGTTTTTGGAACACGAAATTGCTTCAGTTTCGTCACCGGTTTAACTCTTTTCCTGGATACCTTTTGAAATGTTTTCTTTTTTCAACAACACGCCGCGAAAATTTCAAGCATACATCGTTTTGTCAAACTGGCCAGCTATACAACGCTGACTGTTAAATACGCGATTCGTCGGATAAACGACTTGTGGTTAAGCGCGGTTTCACCTGTTCAACTCTGCGTGGCAAAAATGATAAATTATAAGGTACATACGTGTGTATACGACGAAGGTAGCGCGTAAATCTGCTAGTGTAGCCGGTGCTTGTAAAGGAAAGGAAAAAAATGAGTTCGAGGCAGGAGTAAATCGTGGTAAGAGAAAAAAATGGAAGAGGTATCGATATCGAAATACATAAATGAGTTTGACCCTCTTTTGTCGAGTACATATTTGCATATGCTAATGAGGCGAATGTTCAAGGAACAAAATAACGGCTCGAAAACGGACCAACTGCTCCCTCTCTCCCTCTCTCTTCGTCAGTTACGCATCTGTTTGCTATCGCAATCCAGCAATGGCGAGTACTTGCCGCTGTTAATTGCTCCCTGTTGCATGAATAATATCGATAATTGTATTTCCACAGTTTCAGAAGATGCTTTCGCGTTTGACCAATTGCAAAGGAGCTTTCGGACTAATTGAACATGCAAATTTCTATCTTTAATCCATCGTTAAATAACGCAACTTTCGATACGATTTCACGAAATTAACTTGATAAATATTTGTAAAAAATCTGTCATAACACATTAAGACCAATCAAACATCCTTTCATCATCTTCATCTCCATAAATCACCAATCACCAAGCACACAGTTATCCCATCGCCTAGAACCACCACTATCCCAATACCTGATTCGATCGGTCAGCCATCAAGTTGGCAAGTTGACCTGAGTCCGCACCACAGTGTCTCCAATCGCAGAAACGGAATAATCCCGAAGTTGTCCGTGGCCGGAAACCGGTGGTGGATTTTCATCCGCTGGCGAAAAGACCGGTTTCTCTCGTCGTGTCGGCGCACGACACCGCGCCATTGTAACCGTTCCTCGTTCTCTTCATCTGGTTCGACGATATCTTGCCTGTTCCTCCCGCCTCCTGAACCTCTCTTCTTCTTCTTCTCTCTCTCTCTCTCTTTCTATTTGCTCTGCTTTCCGTTAACGGAGGTTTCGAGAGCAAGAGCAAGAAAGAGAGAGAGAGAGCGAAAACAGGGTCGAAAGTATAGAACAGAGGAGAGAAAGGTAGGATAGAGAAGAAGAGGGTGGTTGAAGGAGAAAGGAGGCACGAGCAAAGGAGGAAAGAGAAGAGGAGAGAAGAGTGGCTCTCGACACGATCGCGAGATTATAGCTACACCCACGCCAGGAGATAATAGATAGTAATTGCAGGGTTGTCCGGTCGGGCTCGGAATCGGCTCGACAGATCGATCGCCTCGAACAGTAAAGAGGGAGATAATGATGCGGCCAAGGAAGAAATCGTTCTCACATTATTTTCTCGCGGCGGCGCAACCATCGCCGCCATTATTATTATTATCATTACTATTATTATTATTATTATTATACATATGCATGTGTACGCGCGCAGTTGAAGCCGATGGTTGAAACTCTCGTGATGGCGATCGATCGAAAATCGAAACGGAATTCCACTCTTGTTTGATGTGCTACAGGATAGATTTTCGCAATGATCTACGGTGTTGTTTCTCTGCTTCTAAACTGTTATTCTGAGATTCGGAGTATACAGTTAGTTTTAAGGATTTCGTATTGTTGCTTTGAGAGACACTGTGCATAACGAGTTATGCACTCTGTTTCGTATTTACTTGGTAACAGAGGCTTCCGGCTTTTTTCTTTCGACAGTTTGATCTGAAAACGTGTAGCAGAGCTTGAGAGTTTTAACTGGTGGTGCTTTTTGCGGTACGAAAGTTGCAGCTAAAATTAGAGAGTTAAGTGGTGTTTTTGTAAGGGTGAACTGGCTCGTCGTACCACGCTTTGATTAATGAGTGAACAAATTGGGATCGTTAAATATCGGCTAGAGGAGAGGAAACGTTGCGAGGTAATGAAGACGATACGGGCCGTTTTCCTTTATTGGCAGTTACTTTCCGCATATTGGAAACAATAACACTAACACCCGGAAACGCTAAGATAACGAGTAATTGCCATTCTGAAACAAACGGCCATTTTCAATGGAGAAATGAGTCGATTATCGCGTATTTCGTCTCGCTACACCTGTTAACGATAACAAGCGACGATAAGTCAACTTATGCTTGGGTCGATTACGTCGCCGATCGACGATTCTACGTAGGAAGATCATAGGGAAGAATTTTCTTGAAAAAGGTCATACTCGTCGCTAACCTTTGCCTGTATCGTCTGAATATATCAAAGAAGGATTATATTAAATGCTATAAGATTAAATTACATATTGACATATGTTCTAAAATATGGAATACTTGGAATCCATTGTCTACAAGATGTTCCAGAATATCCAACGAAATTTTACCTCTTTGCACTTGTAGACCATTTTAATATTTTTCCCCAGCGACTCGCGGTGATCAAGTCCAAATTCATGGGAGAAATACACGAGTGCAAGGGTGTCTGCTTCGGAAAACGACGGATAATCGCGAAAGAAATTAGATCGTTCGAGGAATTCGTTGTTGCGCTGGCGGCAAGCGAATTATTTCGTACCGCGGCTCGTAAACACGCGACTGCACGTCAACGCGATGGCAAATTATTATTTATCGTCCGATCTAAAGGCGCGAAGCCCAAATCGACTAACGGAACGAACGCGACGCGGTCAATAAATTTCGGTTTAGCTGGCCCGATCTCGTTCGCCGCCGATTGTAAATCGCCCACGCTGCCCACTCCATCGATACCCCGCGCGATTAAAGATACTGCGAACAGATACGGCTAAGACGTTTTTACCGTGACCGAACCATTGTGTTACTTTCTAGGTTTTCTCTTGATATCTCCGCACGTGCAACCTTCGCGAATAATGGACCTGAATTCGTCGTGTTGATAGCGTAATGGCGAATTAACGACGATGTTTGACAAAATACCTATAGAACGTCGAGAGGATACTTGTGAATAAGCTGGAAATCTGGCATTTCGGTTCTATTTCTAGAATTTCAAGGCTGTGAAATGTATTTACAACGCTCGAACGAGGAAGTACCTTTATGTATAAACTTTCTTTAGTATCACGTGTCAGGTTTGATATCTGTTGAAGATCGTCAAATCTATTCTTCAAGGAAGGATATTTAACACTAAACCTTCCTATTGACGAACAAACTTGCGCCGTTCTCTTTTTCGTTTCATTTCGTCATTCTTCGTTCTCACGCCATCGATTTGACGTTCTCGCGCTCGTCGATCCCTTGCCCGCGTCACCCTCTCCCTTTCGCCACAGCGTCTCTTTATCACTGCACCCTTGCGACACGAACGACGTTACGAGGGCGATACCAAGCGACGCGACGCCGCGATACCTGCACGGCCATCTCTTTGTTCCAGCGTGTCCGCCATTGTACCGTTTCCCGTTTGCCAGACTATCGCGATAAACAGCCGGAAAAGCCACGATGAATGACGCGCCACGCTGTAACCGTCGCGGCTCGCGACTTTCGCGCATCGATACCTCGAGATCCGTGTTTTCCAACGCTCTACCGATGGTGTCCAGTCTCGTTGGTTACGAACGGTGAACATCGTGTTACGCTTGGATATTGGAATACAGTTCATTGATAAACGAATTTTTGAATTATGTTGTTCGACTCCAGGAGAATTCAATGTATCTGTTAAAAGTATCAGGAAATTAATTGAAACAAAGAGATGTAAACTGTGTATTACGAGGTTTATAGTTTCGGAGTAGCTGATTTTTATTTTCAAGCTTCTGGACACTTTTGTTCAAATGTTGGGCCACTTCGTGGTCCTATTAATCTAATGATTAATGATCTTTATCAGAATTATATGATCGTGTAGTACAACGATACAGAATACACAACGAAAATTTTGATAGGTCACTTGCGAAATTTATAGAAAAATAGAGAATTTGAGATTATGATACCCATAATTTTTTCGATTTCAATATTATTAAAAAAATTGTAAATGAGTCAATGAATTTTTTCTTTATACAATCTTGCTTTAAGTATAATGATAAAACGTTGTCACCTATAAACGACTTGTAATCGAATTGCATACTAAAGAGTTATATACTCGTGAGTATTGTAATAATAATAATGATAATAATAATAACAACAATAATAATAAAAATGTAAATGTACTAATATTATTAGGAAAATTGTAAATGAGTCAATGACCTTTTTCTCTATACAACTTTGATTTAAGTATAATGATAAAACGTTGTCACCCATAAACGACTTGTAACTGAATTGCATACTAAAGAGTTATATACTCGTGAGTATTGTAATAATAATAATTATAATAATAATAACAACAATAATAATAAAAATGTAAATGTAATAATATTATTAGGAAAATTGTAAATGAGTCAATGACCTTTTTCTCTATACAATCTTGCTTTAAGTATAATGATAAAACGTTGTCACCCATAAACGACTTGTAATCGAATTGCATACTAAAGAGTTATATACTCGTGAGTATTGTAATAATAATAATTATAATAATAATAACAACAATAATAATAAAAATGTAAATGTAATAATATTATTAGGAAAATTGTAAATGAGTCAATGACCTTTTTCTCTATACAATCTTGCTTTAAGTATAATGATAAAACGTTGTCACCCATAAACGACTTGTAATCGAATTGCATACTAAAGAGTTATATACTCGTGAGTATTGTAATAATAATAATTATAATAATAATAACAACAATAATAATAAAAATGTAAATGTAATAATATTATTAGGAAAATTGTAAATGAGTCAATGACCTTTTTCTCTATACAATCTTGCTTTAAGTATAATGATAAAACGTTGTCACCCATAAACGACTTGTAATCGAATTGCATACTAAAGAGTTATATACTCGTGAGTATTGTAATAATAATAATTATAATAATAATAACAACAATAATAATAAAAATGTAAATGTAATAATATTATTAGGAAAATTGTAAATGAGTCAATGATCTTTTTCTCTATACAACCTTGCTTTAAGTATAATGATAAAACGTTGTCACCCATAAACGACTTGTAATCGAATTGCATACTAAAGAGTTATATACTCGTGAGATTTGTAATAATAATAATAATGATAATAATGATAACAACAATAATAATAAAAATGTATAGTACCAACGAATAACGTATACAACTGGCAAAAATAAGAAGAGTATTTACAATAGACTAGTAGTTTCTCAAAGAATTCTTGCTCATCCCTATTGTTAGCAATCGATGGAAGTTAATTTCCATTCATATACGTATCAGTAATAAAACGACAATATGCGTATAAGTATTAGAAATTTAAATTGAATTCCTTAAATAAATACCTAGATACGTTTCTGCGAGGAATTTTCGATGCTCTCCCGTAAATGGAATAATTCGTAGATCCGGAATTTAGATCCGGGATCGCAAAGTCATGCGCGCATACATACGCCGGTCCTTTGGGCTTCGTATCTCGCGTTGCACAAATATGTATCCTGGGTCTAATAAGCCCAATTAGGCTAATATAGCCAGTAATTAATATAAATACCAGCGTACGGATATAAAATTTAAACCCGTATGCTAAACTGGAGCTACGCGTCGTGCACTAATCACCACGCTGTGATATCAACCGTGAAATTATTCAGCAATATTAATATTGTATAACAATTATTCGTTCTATCTGTTTCACGTTTTCAATTAAAATCAACTCTTTAAAAATCAACCGACCAATCAAAATATACTGTATTATAATCGTTTAATAAAAATATAACAATTGTTTTTAATATTTTCTCATCATTATGATAAAACTTCCAGATGCCTTCATTATCGTACACTTGACAAACGTTTTTGTAAACTTGAACGCATTCGCAAGCTCGTACAACGATGTATATGAATTTTAATCACGAATACCTTCGCGCTTCGAGTGTTTGCGAAAAGGAAACAAAGATCCACTTGTGTATTTTTGAGATACGTCGGCTGTAGCTATTATATCAAATAATCTTCTATCTAATATCATCGCAATTCATTTAAAAGAACGATCTTGTTAGGAAATGAAGTAAGTATCTGTCATCTAATAGAAAAAAAAATAGAACAAATCATCATAGGTAACGAATAAAATAATGTCGAATTAAAAGACGCGTTAACTGATTGAGCTTGCAGCAGTTTTAGCAGAGTAAACGTTGGTATAGTAACGTGTATTTATGCGACACTAATTGGATAGGTGGCGTGAAAAAGAAAGAAAGAAAATTTGTACGAAATGAAATCCGCGACATAGCATAAGTTGAGCGAATATCGCTGTGGAGATAATTCGAGCTACGTAACAGAGAGGTTGCTGGTACACTTGTCGCGGGTTTTGCGTGCCCTCCCTCGCCGATGATACAATAAGGTACAGTCAAGGCTGTCAGCCGCACTCTCGTCGACTAAACAGAAGCGTATTAAGGCTGTCAAACGCATTTTCATCGACCGGCTGAAAGAATACTCGAAATATTTGAAGTATTTTCCAATCAGACTGGCCCGTCGCTCTTACGAACGTATCGTTCCTCGTTTCTCGTTAACGGATCGCGATCGATACTTCCGATTCCCGACGAAAAATCTAACGGAAATTTTTTTCCCAGGGACCTGCCTTTTCCAACGGGATTGCGCGTTAGAATATGATACCCGGAAATTACAATTCGAATTTCAACTTTTTCCTTTTTCTTTTTCCCTAGTAGATTGGAAAAATGTGTAACGAGAATGGGTTTTTTACTACGTAAGTGTACAGATTTCGAAAGAGAGTTTGTTTTTCCATGGAAATTGACATTGGATGAAAAATACGAACGGCAGGAAGAGAATTCTACTAAATAGCAGACGGACACCGATTTATTTGATAACAATGAGACGTTCGTCTCGATAAGACGAGGATAAGACGACGATATTTTAATGCGCTGTGACGTTACAGCGGAAGTTTCAAATCGATGGAAATGTAGTTTTTAGAGATCCAACAGAAAATGAGTTTACTAACGAACATCGTTAAAGAGACGATCTCTAAATCTTCAAAATACCCATTTAATAGAATGTTCTCAAATTCCTCGCTACGTAAGAATTTAAACGAGCCCAATTCCAAGAACATCTACTTAGGGGCCATTTCGAAGGACCTAACACAGAACAGATTCCGAAACATTCGACTTCTGTTCTTCGCGAACCCGCTTCATAAGAAAAGCATACTTCACTCGTTGACGAAGTGAAAGAATTCTAGAATAGCGAAGTTGAATCAATTCAGTTTCTAAAAGCACTCATCTGGTGCCACAAATACTCGCTAAAATCGCGTAAACTGCGGAACGAAAGGGTATTTCAGTGTTTCAAGTTCCCTATCGCGAAGAAACGAGGTTCGAGCCTTTAATTACTCGGCGGGTGAACCGTGACAGAGGAACGACTTCTCGTCCCCTTGTAACCGGTCGACCGGTTGTTTTAGCAACAATTTAAACTCATAACGTTGCAATGTAGCCTCTCTCGTTGCTTTGGACGTGTCCGTACGCGGAGGCTTTGCCATAATTACTCGACCGGTAATACAGAACGGCCCTTGAGTGGCAGCTCATATTACTCGCCTAACCCGCGTGAAAACTAACCCCTTGGGGAATGAGCTGGAATGGGAATTACCATGGCTCGTGGACGCGCCGAAGCGGAGGGGAACTCGCGCAGCCGGGGGTCCAAGGGTGTAACGAACAACGGAGGAAAAAAGAAGTCGATGCTCGGCCTTTTCGACGGTCTTCTCGTCCGCTAACGTTCCGACGGTTTCTCCGTTTGCTCCACCGAAATGGCAAAATAAACTGCGAATTATAATTCGAGAGTGTTGCTTTTTTGATCGAGAATGTTGTGCTTGAAACGTTGAGATGAATTTAATACGAAGATACGATGTTAATTAATACTTTTGTCTATGCGTACGTATTGGATATTAGATATTAGAGTAATTGCCGATCTCATACAGAACATAATAATCGATCCATATTGTCAAGGAAACAATTAACTCACCAAAATTATATTAATACTAAATTAAGTTATGGAATAATTTGTAACGGTAATTTGCAAGAGTTATATGGAAATAACAAATTAGCAATTACATATTTGTGTCAGTCAATCAATCCTCTGATTTAAACAACACGAAGAAATTTCTAGATGAATTAATTAGGAAATTCATGAAATCATTTATGAAATATACGAGATCTAACGATAAATACAGAGAAAGAAAAATGTAAATAACAAAGAGACTCGATTTTGTTATTTATTATTGATTTCGATCATAACGTAGAATATGTAAATTCTTTATTAAGAGTGCTGATTCTTGTGAACAGAATAGTATAAAGTTAAAGATCTACATAGTTCACGTTCACACTTAAACGCGAGAATCGATTAGGTTCGCGGATTCTAATAAATTAATGCGAACCCTATCAAGGAAATGGAAGTAGAATCGAGTCGGGCGACTTTCGCAAGGCGTTCTGCAGTGACGCGTGCGATCTTCCGATTTTGCGAGGGCTGCAACCGCACGGTGCAATAAATCGCGGGTTGGCCGGAGATTACGCGGCAAACGTAATTCTTGTTTGTAGTAGATAAGATAGGAAACTCGATGAGGTGAGGAGACCTAGAAAGAGAGGAGAGAGAGGGAGAGAGAGAGAGAGAGAGAGACAGTATGAGAGCGCGCTCGAAACGGCAGAAGGTGGCGGAAGGGGAGCTTACGCCTCTATCGGCGCGGCTTATCTCAGGAAGTTGTCAGCCAGGACGTCGGGGCAGCCCGTTTAAGGCCGAGGGCCTGTTTAACGTGCAAACTTCTTCTCGGAAACCTGAAAAGTCGCGTCCTTACGTCGCGCCCAAAAGTCTCTTGGGCTTCAAGAACCGAGGAACCGAAGCGATAACACGGAACGATCGTTTTGGGAACGGCGACGAACAGTTCTGACACGTTTTGCTCTACGTGACTCAACAGGTCTCTAGTCTTTATTGTAGAGAACGATGTCTTGTTGTCTTCTCTTCGTCTTTCTCCATGCTTTTCCATCGATCGAATGTCACTTTATGCCGTTTTCACCGTCACGAGATTGAGAACGGACAATCGTAGATTTTATAATAAAAATTACCCTTGTCTTTGTCTTTTGCCAGATGTGCGAAAGAATACGCTAGCATCTAATTCCTGTCGAATGAATTTCAATTTTTGTAACAAATTTGTTATTATATTAAGCAATTATTGTAAGTTTAATTTTCATTCGATGATAAGTCAGAGGATAAATCAATGGAAGAATTATTGATTCATAGTTTGGAGACATTGGAGATCTCGTAGAGTTTTACTTCTTGAGGGATTTTGAGGTGCGGTATGTTTGACAGTCGAATGGCTTTCTGAAGAACTCGACTTTCGTTAAAGACCCCGTTTGATCGAGTGTCCAGCTCATCGACAAGAAGTGACTGCAAAGGAGACGTTAAAAGACGCGTGTTCTCGAGTATCGACGTCGTGACACGATACTGTCGCATTTAAACGACGAAGAAAAAGCGAATTTGCTGGCTTACAGCGTGAAAAACAGTGGACAAGTATATCGATAGCTCTCTCAATTGACGTCAAACTTCGTCGTGGCAGCGTGGAAAAACGCTGCTGGCTAGATCCAATCGCGGATGTAATTAACGAAATCCGCTTATAAGATCAGCTCGAGAATCCAGTGTAATTACACGACTCATATTCAAAAAAGAACGACTTTCGACTATCTGGTAGGCCTTGTGGGGGATTTAGGGAAGCGAGGAAACAAGCAGCTTGGCAGAGACAAAGCGACCATAGAAAGGTGGACAGAGGTCGAACAGAGAACGCGAGAGAAGTTAAAGGGTCTGATCGAGGGAAGAAAAAGCAGAAGAAGAACGGAACGAGCTGAACAAGAAAGGGAGAAGAATAAGCAGAAAGAGGCTGAGCAGAAGACTTGGCTTGACTCGGTGGAGAAGGGGCAGGAGTAGAATGTGAAGGAAGAGAAAAAAGGACGAAGAAGAAGGAAGAAGAAGGCAGAAGAAAGAGAGTGAGGTCGCGGAAGGTTCTCCGTCGAGGTGGGGGAGTAAGTTGTTGGAAGAAGGGTTTGAGGCGAGTCACCGAGCCTAACCGTGCACCACTCGAACTCGAACTCAAACAACTTTAAGCCGTGTGTACTCGCGCAAACAAAACAGCGCACTAATTGCTTACGTCACTCGGCAAGTCAATGGACTTCTTGACTGAGAGAAGCTCTCTCTCTCTCTCTCTCTCTCTCTCTCTCTGTCTCTCTTTCTGTTTCTGCACTCTGACTCATAGAACGAGTCCCAGGCCGCGGTGCTGCACCGCCGGTGTCGAGCTGCACCTCAGCTTTCAATTAAATCACGTCCACGCACTGTTTACTTCGCATAAACGCACCACGAGGACTGCCTTATACATATATACACCGGCGCGGCGACCGGGATCGCGTTAATGACGATGACAACCACACGAACACGCTCGTAGAAAAAGTTACGCGAGATGTCTTCTCAAGACCGATCGTCGTTAATACGACGCGACGCAAGGAATGGGTTTTTCGTCCTTGATCAGGTGGCTGATCGATCCCATCACGCGGTTTAAATATAATTAGAGGCCATTAAGCCGGATAACACGTCCCCTTTTTCCTATCGCGAATCTTTTCCCCTTCTTTTTGCGCCGACACGATCCAGCGCAATCGTCAGACGAAAATTAGACCGTTAATGACTTCATTTTCACGAACCATGGTTCAGTTCTCTTTCGCCTGGTTGATGAACAACGCGTCGCGATCAGATTGAAATTACAGAGAGACCGAATGGGCTTATTCCTTTCTGAGCGATAATGACGCCAACCGGGTCCGTGTACGGACTCTATTAATGTTCCCTGTCATCGATCTTATTTTCTTGCCTTACCGGTAATCGTGGCTATTCTATCTCGACTACTGATATTAATACACACAAGGAAGATGACTCGAGGTTCGTCGACACGGTGTGTAGGCAAAGGCCACCGTGTATCGCGATGGACGATCCGAGGTTTCGCAAAAACGCGCCGCTTCGATAGCCGCGTGACTTCGCGGAGAACTTCTACGCCCGCAAAAACTTGGAGCTCCGCTTTCAGACATTAACGATCTGCTGATCGAGGAACAATCTTGATACGAAAGATCCATTGCAGTGATCATATCGTTTGCCCTGTTTGATTAGTACTATTTCTTCGTAGTAATACAAATGTATGTGTGCCTCTGTCTTCTTTACTATTCTCTCGTGGAAATTATGCATTCGTGTGTTTGTAGGTAGCTTCTTAATTTCATTATCGTGTTTGTCACTGATTGTTTCACCCTCTTTACTTTCTGTCAACAATTGCGCTTATATTATTATTCAACACATTGTGCTTCAATAGATTGAATAAATAATTATAATCAATAATAACTAACTGAAAGATAACTAAACTTTTCTCGTGAAACTGCTCCTACTATTAACGTACTATGCCTTCTTTACAAAAACACCAGGAACAATGTGTTTTTGTTACCAGCAGTTGACAAAAATCCTGACAAATGGTCAGAAAATCTCCGACTAGGTTTCGTGATTTAAGCAACTTTACTTTCGTTAAAGTTTGAATTTCCTCAGTCGCATTCATAAAGATATGAAACAGCAGAAACATACCGCTTTATCTTCCTCAAAGATGATAATCCGTTAAACCATTGGAACTTTTGCTTTCTCCGCGACGAATATCCCCGGACAGGTCGTTCTCAGAATTCGTGCAGCTCAGCAGGTGGTTAGAACACCAGAGCAGGGATCCTGGCGGACGAAAAGCATCCAATTGATTCGAGTATCGCTGGAAGACGCGATCCCAGTCCCAAATGACCGAACGTTAACGGGAACAGACGGAAATACGGGTCATCTGAAGGATCGTGGCCGCTAAGAAGCTCGAGGCTGGCCGAGTTGCATAGGGCCAAGAGTCGAGGAGCGTATTCAACCGTGCAGCACATATCCCCCGCGGTATGCAAGCCTAGCAAGGGGCTATACAAGCTATCTTAGATCGAACGGAGTCCAATTACCGACGTTATTAATTAATCCTCTACCCTTGCCGGTCGGTCCATCGTCTCTCGCTTCCATTCTCAACCCCATCGTCGTCCGTCTGTCCGCCAGAGATACCTGCCAGAGATATCCCCTCCAGCGCCGCGTGCTTCGGGTTACTCCATTACACACCGTGGCTCGGCCTTCGAAAGCTCGAAGGTCCTTTAAACACGTGCTTCGCAACCTGGCCGCCATTATTATCTGGCCGATGAATTTTCTTCGATTGAATGTTATGAAGACGTGGGTAGGCGTGGTCTGCCAGGATATCAGCCGAGTGAGATTTAATTGTGACGGATGGTGGCAATTTTCTAGTTGTTGCGGAATGTGCCAGGAAGTTGTTAAGAAAATGTGCAAGTCGTTTTGGGTTTCGATAGATGATGGATGAGCGAAGATAAGGGAGCTGTGTGGTCCAGTAAGTGTAGCTTTGTGAGCTAATTGGATGCGTCTGTGATATCATGTAGAAAGCTAATGAAGTATCAAACATGATTTTATTAACCCATTTTATTGTCGCTTATTGGGAGTCTTTTGTTCGCAGGCTAGTTTCGATATAACTATTGTTAATCACTATATATAGCATGATCTTAATTTACAGTCAAATAGTCAACTATCAAGTTTTTGATAGTTTACGCAAAGAGGATTGAAAAGATCGTCGAGCAAAGAAGTTTCTACGTAATAAGCAATCGAAGGCGCGAATATTGCTTCGAGTTCGGCTCCGCTGTTTCTCTCAACAAAATGCTACGTTATTATACCCCTTGTACGCCAATGGTTATTGAAAAATCTCGAATGATCCGAAGTCAAGGTCAGCCGAGGTTATAAGCGAACGCGAAGTGATGATTGGCTGAGATACAAGCCGCGTTATAATATCGAGCGTGGTTATTTCTTCAGGATCAAAAATGTCCAATTACAATAACAAATTTTTTAAGATCGTGCTAAAATCGTGTTAAACGCTCTAAGCGCACGAAACATTACGCGAAAGCGTAAGGAATCTTGCAGCTACCTTCCTGAAACAACTCCATCGTCAAAAATTCGACCAGGTATCGTCACAGTTGACTTCACCGCGGCCACGAGGGAATTGTTTACCTCGTCGGTCCGAGATCTTTATTAACTTTTTGCCTGGCACCCGATGGATCTCGATCCGTCCGGTTACATACGCCGGGCCAACGATCGCCCAGCGAAAGCTTCCGCTCGAACACGACACTTTCTTGCCTACGGTCTTCTGCTTATCGTCGTTTGATATCTGCCGCGTTTTGCGCGCCGAAACCTGTCCACCCTGTTGGTCTAACGGTAACGGGCCTCTTTTTTTCTCCGTGTTGCTCGCGATCGCGATAACCAGCCGTGTTTTTCGACGTAGCCCGACGAAAACGACGAGTCGCGATCGCCTCACGGTTGACAAATCGAGTCCAGCCGAGTTCGATTTGAAGGAATCGAAGGAGGAAAGTCTCGTTTCTCCAGAGTCTGCGAAGAAGAAGGGACGGTTTTGTCGCCACGGATCGGTTTTCTCTCTTCCTTTCTTTCTCTTGGTTAGAAACGTCCGTGAAATAACAACGAGGGACGATGAGCCACGGTGAAACGAAGATGATCGTGGAAAAGGGAGATAGAGAAGGGGTTAGAAGGAGAAGTTAGAGAGAAGCTAGTCGCTTTACCAGGCTGGTTTTTTGCTCGCGGCTGTCTGATTGGTGTTTTTGCTTCGAGCTCGAGATCCGATCGAGTCAGCACGGCTAAGGCGAGCCGAGAGGCTGCGCGGTGTCAGTCAATTACGCCTTAACAATAGGGTTACGTTTCAATTACATCGACCAGAAATTGGGTAGATCGGCCGCGAGAAGTGGGGCGTATGCCTCGCGTGAACCCTACCAGGAGATATAGGAAGGGAGCCCCGTGTGAGAGTGTTCTTCCTATTAGATACTGCTATTGCCACCTTTAGGCTTCTACTACTATGGTCGTATTACGATAAATCGAACTCTGTTATTTGTTAATCGTTCTCTGATCAATTTTAATAGCTCTTCTCCAAATTTTCATTACATCGTCGGTCATATCTATTCGAACCTCGTAAATCGATTTCTTAGTACACTTTTGTACGAGATGCCTGGTCAGAAATAAAATACAGGAAGATATTCATGCTATATACGGCACGGTATCCGTGTAAAATCGTAGAAGAGAAGCTTATAACCCACAAGCTGTACCTTGACAATTTACTAATACCATTACTCGGTAAATTACTATGTAAAGGGTTTTTGCACACGTATCTTCATGTGAAAGCACTGTTACTCATCTTCCTCTAAACAATTCTTCCTGATTCATGCACAACAGAGAGACCTTACAACGAATCGTGTGACACGTATTAGTCCAAATTCATATAGCCTGGTCCCTTTGTATCTTGTGTTTCACGCCGAGCCAATCGGCGAACCGTGACCTTCGATTAAAACCGTGAACGATCGAGCGTCTCTTAATTGATAGGCGCATCGTGGAATGCACAAAGGCCAGTCTTCTCGTCTCTTCGCCAGGCAACAATACCGCGTAACGAGTCGAATTTGAAAAAGACGGTACCGAGGTGCGGACTACCGCAAGACCGCCGAACTCCGGGTGAAGCTCGATCGATCGAAAAAAATGGCGTGGCATGACGTGCCGCGTTGCGTGGGCCCGGAGATAAGGCCTCTCGAGGCCTTCTGCCGGGAGTGGTGCGACCCATAAGATGCTCGGAGTCGTCGAACCGGCAACGCCGAGAGGCTCTGTGGTCCCGCAGTCTCTCAGGTAAGGAGAAAAAGGGAGAAAAAAGGCAGGACGGTGGCGAGGAGCGAGGGGGGAATCGCCCCCTAGAATGTCCTTTGTCGCGGCCCCCTCCTCCGCCGCCTGCGTCCACCCTCTCCTCAGCGACGAGTCGAGTCCTAAGGCCCCGAACACGGGGCCCTTCACGTGCGTGGAATGCGTGCTTCTCTACCAGCCGTGCCTCCTGTTGATGAACCATTTTTGTATGTTTCCGTTCGATAAGTGGTTCCTTTTTATTTTTCATTTTTTAGTTGATGAATTGGGATTGTGGAAAGGATTGGGATTGAGTGTGTGGAAAGGAAGGTTGTTTGTTAATGGGAGGTTGTGGGAATGATATGGTTATGTAATTGAAAAATTATACAGTGAAGTTAGGTTTTATATTCTTGAATATGCACGAATTTCTTCTGATATTTCTTGGGACAATGTGTGTTTTCTCTATTTGGAGTCTAAATCGAAGGTCGTCGATCAACTCTCTGACCGTGGAATAAGATGACGACGAATTTACAACGGACTATCTTAACGGTGTCATTGAAGTGGTATTATGTAAAAATGATCAGTTTCAAAGCCAATGTTAATTTTTCTAAAAGCACTTGCTTAGTTTCAGTAATTGTAGAGACAAATATCTGTGATCCATCATTTTGATAGATCTGGTAGTTCTAGCCTCCTCGATGAAAGTCTACGTGTATTTTGCCAAATCGATAATCCGTCAGTTTTATGGATTTGATCATTCTGATATTATAATGTTCTCTGAACTAACCCCCAAAGATGATATAGTAGATTAACTTGAGCTAGTACATCATCTTCTGGTCAAGTAGATAATCGTTAGAGATCAAAGTATATAATAGCTGTAAATAATAATACCATTGCTCTCAGTATGTATTCGGATGGAAAAAATCCACTCCGAACCTACTTTCCCAACTGTCCTCACGTTTCCCTGGATGACGTTCGATTCTCTCAAATTCGGCCGTCGATCGGGCTCGTTATACGAGATCTAGGAATCTTGATCGCGTGTCCGGTGCATCGGAAGCCTGGTGAAGAGGGATTATTGAGAAGAGGGAAGACGGAGGGTGGGAAAAAGGGGGCAGAGGGTGGGCTGGTATATACGAAAGCATCGTCCGAACTGTCGAATCGAATATCTGGGTAATAGCTTTCTGGGTCTCCCGCTGCCAGGAACACGGACCCATCTACGGCGAGCTTAAATTAAGGGTGGACCTTTCATTTTCTTAAAATATTAAATCATCGTGGCTTGGTGTCGCAGCGGGGCTGCCAGGCACGGGCCCCAGAGGATCCGAAGAACGAGGCCCAGGGTCCGTGGAGGAATTAAAATTCATTGGTCTCAGAAACCCATGTCACCGGTCGAGTGCCATCGTAAATACCTGAGTCTCTCTTTTCTCCGTTGAGCGAGGTCACTGTAAAAATTATGCTTCCACGATTCACCAAGGCCAAGGGCCGATGATCTCCTCCACCGCTACCATGCTACTCATATACAGTACCAAGATAATCGAATTTTGTAAAGGAAAATGTGCTTGGTTGGTTGAAGAAGCGAGCCTCTTGAATTGATCACTTTTTATTCATTTTATCGCATGAGTACATTCTTACGAAACAAATATATCTTGCTTCTTACTTGTACGAAGCAGAAGCAAGAGAATGGCGTAAATAATGGTAAATGAAAAAGATAATATTTCTAACTCGATCGTTTCTCTTACGTTTTCCATACTTTTTAATTCATGAAATCGATCGATATATGGCTTCTATACGGTTCAAATATCGCATCTTCTCTCAGACGAATTATATTACAAACGACAATAGCGGAAGTAATAGAGACGAAATGTTGTATGCTAAATTTATTCATTTTTCAGGATACGTTAAAACATCTGAAGCTTCCTGCGTCTTCTATCTTTTAAAAAAGTCACAGTGCAGTAGAATCTCGATTATCCGGCGTACTCGATAATCAATCGTGTGGGATAATTGGACTATACATACGAGACTAAGCTAATTAAAAAAATCATCGTGGATAATATACTAATGCGATTTATTAACAAAAATAAAATGTGAATTCCTTCAGTTTCTTCATCTGTTTGGTATCGATGTTACTGTCGGATGAATGCGACGGTAATTTCTTCGTTTGCGCGAAATAAGATTCGCGACGATCGCTGAAGAATAATCGCAGCGAACGTGCATTTTTCCATTTGGTTAATCGGAACTCTACTGTGTACGGATCAAGTGTTTTAAATTAGACAGAGAAAATTAGACGACACGAATGAAATGATAAAACTTCTATTTTTTGTAGTTTTAACTAAGCGAGACAGTTCATAGATAAATTACTCGCAAATAAATTACACGTACACTCCATATCGAAATATTTTATCACGCAAGTTAATAAATCACACTGTAGATACGAGTAGAAAGGCTGCGCATCGTATCTCGTTATCGCGTTGTATCGACTTGGACTTAGCACTGTACCATTAACTCAATTATTTCGCGCCACAACATCTTCGCACATTATAAGCCCGTTGCAAGAACAGACACCCTCGCGCTTCTTCTACCTCCTCGCCCATTCATATCCACTTACTTTTAATAAATCCCCATACGAAATACTCTCTGCCGGTCGGAATCCGCGAGTATTTCCATGCAAACGATCTGTTTCGCCCTCGACGCTGCTCATTACGGCGTACAATAAATCGAGATTAAGCGTATAATTGTAGGCTCGCGTACGAACGCCAGAGGATGGGTTGCGGACGCGCAGGTGCGAACCACGATTTCCTGTTAATCTTATTCCAATGGCTATGGAGCGTCCCTCGGTGAAACACGCCTGCAGCCGCGATCTGAACCCCCTTTAAATCGCACGGCAGATTCGTTAGAAGTCGGGGCGCATTAGTCGCCCCTTTTAGCCCGTTTCCAGCGTCGTCGATACGATCTTTCAGAGCGAGCAACACGAGAAACGAGGCGGAGGCGCGCGACTGCTTTGCATTTGCCGCGTGAGATTTTCATCTGTGTTTTCTCGGAACGCCACGACGAATAAACGCGCCTGAACGAGTCGTTGAAAAACCGTAAACAGCGAAGGAAACGGTGAACCGATCGCTACGACTATCGGCGACCCCTTTGCCTTCCTTGGCCGGTGAAATTGCTGCTGATCGGAATTTCGGTGAAATATATCAGGAAATTATGGTCGAAAGTGGAGCGCTTACGGTATTATCGCGGTGTGTAATATACACAATTACACAAGTATACGACAATTTTCGTAACGTTTCTAGACACTTTTTACGAATACAGTTTGTCACGTCCCGCGCCCCGCGCGTTCCGTAACGCGAAAGTAAACTTGATAATTTCTTTCAAATCAAGGTAATTTAAAACGTTTATTTGAAACCGTGTTTACGGTATTTGAAATGAAAGGCAGTTAAAGCCGCTAAAAGCTATATCTTGCAAAAACTTATCTAACTATGTTTTTATAACGATATTAAGACAATTTAAATTGTAAAAAAAGTCGGCAGTTTGAACAAACGTTGGGGATCTTCCCAAACATTTTCAAAAGAAAGACCCCGACGTTTTTTCATCTCCAACAGATATAAATAAATGTAGCGACTCAGAGAAGTCAGTAACGATAATTACCGTTCGTCAACTGAATAATTACCATTCGAAGAGTTAGTTATCATTTTGTCAACCGAAGAATTTTATATCCGTCAGTCTGTCAGTCAATTGTCAATATCGAAATCGAGTAAGATTTGAATAAATCATTATATATTGTTAATTTACTTTCGAACAACTTTAATCCTCTCCCGTGCCAGTATTCCCACACATAGCAGGTTAGCCGAAAGTGGAACTTACTGTCAGTTGCATTAAACGTTAGTTAACGCTACCTTCTCGTCGGCAGCTAACGTAACACGGTTAACAAAAATTTGTGTGATACATTTTGTCTATACCAAACACTCGCTTATTGTACGTAATTACATTATACGTTCATTTCTCTTGTCTATTATCACCCAGTCTCGTGATTCCTCTTCTTCTTACGAGTAAAGGGGGTAAAGAGATCAGCACGCTCGACTTACAAATTAGTCTCGACAAAAACTTAACGCTACAACAGCGCTACAAGTCCATGCGAGGTTTAGATCGAAGGTAGATGAAATTGGGATTGGACCGCAGTGAAACCTAAATCGGGAACGAATGTGCATTTTGATCCGTGGTATTTTCGACTTAAGGTCGAGGCAGGGATAACTCGCAGGCAACTGTGTCATGGAAAGGGTTGAGAACGATTTCTATATCGCGACGGTCCTTCTTCTATCTCAACTTATATTCGTGAACAATATTAAACGCATATTTATGGTCGTCCGAGTTTCCACCGTGTTTCTATTAAGCGCTTTATACCCACGATTCGCCAACTTGTTCGAGCAGACCTGATCTTCGAAGCATCTTTAATTTTCAGTCTGGTCTGAAGAAACACGCTGGAATATTCACGATATGCCGGAACGAAGCGCAACGTGCCAATACAAACACGATTGAAATCCGAAGAACCGCAAATACATCATTGAATGATGAAAGTCTAAAATATAAAATGTTAAACACCTTCTGGAAGCGATGCTCGAGAGTCGTCGCGTTTGTCAAGCTGGCGAATCAGTATTCTCCTGGAGTAGAAAGTCTCTCGTTCTCTCTGCGGAGGGGTTAATCGTTTTTAAAATTTCCGACACGTGAAAGAAGAGAAAAGAAAAGGGAGAGGAGAGATGGGATGACCCGGGGCTCTCTCAAAAGAGCGTATCTCGCGCAAGCGGAGAACAGAGCCGGGTACCTGTTGACAGACATTTGCATCTGAATGGAGCGTGCTGTTCCGCTAAACGACTCGCCTAATCTCCCCGAGATTATTTTCTCGAGGACACGAGTTTCCTGCCCATTACCACCTCTTACGCCGCGTTATTATCGCGCTTCCCTCCTTTTTTTTTCTCCTTTTTGCCCTTCACGTTTCTCCGCTGTTAATCCCACGGAATCGAACATCCGAACCGACAAATGGAATTCCAAGTGGCGTTCCTCGTAGTTGACACTCGACATTTGTCAAAGGGAATACATTATATGTTGATTGAGATCAAAGATCTCGCGCATACTCTGAACTTAATCGCGTTATTAGGTTGTTCGGTAGAGCAAGCTGTAGTTATTGGAGTTGGCTAAGATTCATCTTGAAACGTCGACCTTGGATTTCCTATGGAACAATGAAATTTATTGTACGATGCGAGACGATATTGAACTTTGATGCAATAACGGAAGAATAAGAAAATGCTGTTTACTCTAAGTACAAGGAAAGTTTGGTAATTGAACAGTGGACAAGTTGCTTAATGAAATTCTAATTCTGAGAAAATGTATCGCTCGACAATTTTTCTTCAGTTTTTGCACCAACTTTACAGACCAACCCATATCATAATCACAGCTATTACAATTCCAAGAATTTCAATCGTGATTGATAATTTTATTATTAAATTCATCGACTCCGATGACTACCACCCGTTAGTAACTTATTACCAAAATTAAATATTAAACAAAGATAATACACTGAGATCTTTCCCATTGTATCATCATAAAGTGCGAAAAGTCACAAATATCAAAATACTCATACCACCAAGACCCTCGACACAGTCTCACATTACACATTCCATACTCAATCAGCTTCTTGATCAGGCTGCTGTCTCCTTCGAAAGTGTTCATAAGTAGATACGAACAATTTATCGCCAGTGTCTTCGGAAAAATTCCGCATGAAAATTCCCGCCAGCGCTAACCGGATAAAAAGTCAATTACACACCAGGGTACAACAAGGTGCAAGCTGATCGGTCCGTGAAAAAACGAGAAAACCGGCGCCTATGCTGTTCGAGGTTCTCGTCGCGTATGCACGTTGCCGATATACATGCGTGTTCATGCACCAGCGACTTGCAATGTTCCTAGCACACAGACGCGAGATACACCTGGTCCACGTTGTCAGTGGCATATCTTTGCATTGACATGATGGACGGCCGACGTGAAATTAACAATCTTATCCGGTCATTAATCCCGGCGTGCGCGCATAATGCACGGCCACGCGGCCACCCTATTAATTAAATTAGCTTTATCTAACATTCTTTCAGTTCTAGTGGCGTACGAGCTTGTTCCGCCTCGTTGCTACAACTCGATTTCATTACGAATTCCAGATAGTATACCTGTATTTCTAAGAAAAGCACAGTCATCAGTTTTTGACGTAGATAAATATAAACTGGGTCGTGTGTCTGGTTCGTGGTCCATCGTCTGAGAAACGTAAGCGACCTGCAATCGAGAAATCGAATCTTATCAATGAGAAGGTGGTTAGGTTGGTAAGTGCAGTGATTTATCCGGTGTTTAAAATTAACTGAATGAGTAGCATAGAATATTATACCGATGTTTTGTAATAAATTTCTGATCAATTTTCCACTCCTGGAGGCGCTACAGACTTTCCAATAAATCTAGCGAATGGTGAAGATTTACACCATTGCTGTATTATCGCTGTTTAATGTTAATTTTGATATTAAACTTCGTGTAGCTAACGAGCGTTTATATTATGAATTGAAAGATAGAATTGGCAAGTATGATTAAAATATTGAAACGTTAATAGCTGTGATTATGGTATTAAAAGATTATATTGAATTGGATCTACTGATGGTAAAAAATTGGAAAACCACGAGGCTGCAAATATTTTAATCCTGATTTACAGAAATCAAGTTTTTGCGCGAGCTATTATCAGCCGAATGAAGTTGAAACTCGGCCGGTCCAATGTTCGGAGTAATTTATTCGACAATTTCATCCGCGGTATCGTTCTATCGTTAGAGAGCAACACGTGTTGTTGCCCACGGTGTCATTAACAGGTTTTCGATTGCGATTCTCGCGCAGATCATATCAGAAAGAGTATTTGTAACACCTTTGAAAATCAAGTAGAAGTAATCTTGTTCCCCGTATAAAAATGGTAGAACGTTTTTGTTCTTTTACAAAAATAAAATTAAGTCTCTTCTATTTCTCGAGTATCTTCAACCATAGTTCAAATTTCGTCTTGTGGAGAATCAATGGTCAAAACAGGAATACAGAAATAATTAAAAACTTCTCACTTTCCATTCTAAATCCTTTAACACCTATACAAGGTGCCTAATTTAAATCGATCTCTGCGAATATTTGGAAACTGTTCATCATTGATGGGAAAGCGTTTCGGACAAAAGTTAGATAGTTTCGAGAGAAACATAATTTGATGTCGGTATATTTTTTCCAAGTAGAAACGTAGAAAACTTACGAACGCCAACTTTATCTTCTGATAAGTTTCTTTCGTTTTATAAGAAAAAAATAAACGCGCAAAGTTTTTTGTTTTATATTAGTTTATTGAATTATGCACGAACATAATAATAGAAATACGACGAAATGGCTCGAACTAATTCAATAAAATAATATAAAACAGAAATTGTTGTTCATCTATTATCACCTTATGAAACGAAAGAAACTTTTCGGACAACCTAATAAAAAGTTACTACGCATTAACATCACTTTATTTATTAATCTATATCGAAGAAAACTATGAGTTTAACAAATGTCAATGGGTCTCCCTGTATACAAAATTTCCCTATACACGAAATGCGATAATCTACTGAAATCTACAGGCCTCCAACGACGAGACGACGTTTCACGAGGAATCAGTGGGCACAAAAGGACGTGCGAGCAACAATAAGATAATAGGAAATTCTTCAACGCCGTCTCTTATTATGTTTCACATCTCGGCTAGTCTCCGCGAACGGCGTTCCTCGAACGGGGTCCAGGCCGAGAGAGAACAAAGCGAAACAGAGAGACGATGGAGAAAAGGAACAGTGGAGGACAAGCGAATTGGATGAACAAGAGGGAACGTGGGACAGCTTTAGAGAAAGACGGAGTGAAAGAGGGTGGGGAAAGGGGAAGGGGAACAATTAAAACACATTTATACGCCGGCCAATTCGTGATCACCATTCTCGTCGGCGCTGGGCCCTGAATAGGTCCCTGGATGACGTATTAACTCATATTTGTCTCCTGACAATACCCGGCTAAACTCTCTGCCCAGGTGTCCGACGTTTTACACTCTTCCATCTCTCTAGAGGACGTACGGACGACGAGCGTGCATGCTCGGAATTATAATGGGATAGACCATAACAGGACGAGAGACCAAGGGCCACGGAACAAGCTCGGGGGAGTCCCAGAGGTAACAGGATTTCGTGAAAGGAAAAAGTTCATTTGACCAGGAGGGAAAAGGTGGAGAAGGATCGCGAAAGCCGCGATATTTGTAAATAGTCAATTGCATAATATAATAATAATGGGGTCTGATTAGAAGATCGATCGAATCCGAACGGCGCAATCACGTGATAAATTAAACGGGTCGTTGATTGTACGAGACAAGTTTAAGGAAAGAAGTGTGAGAGCTTGCAAGGTTTAGTAATGTTCTTTCGGTAGTTTTGGCAATCTTAGGAGATTTTTGAAATTCTCTTTTATCGGCGTTGTCAGATGGTACGTGAAGTTAAACGAATAGCTTCTTAATATTAATTACCTCGTTATTTATAAGTGTTTTGATACTTACGCACTTATGGTGTATATAGGTGATGATCGATGAAAGGAGCATTTTTCTGATCGTTTAACGCGATAATATTGCGTGTACTTATATAAAAAGCAGAAATTGTCGAGAAAAATGTGTGCTATCAGTTGTATAAATACGATTCTTCCGAAGACGTTGCGTTACGCCATAGTCGGTAAGGAAAGAAAGAAAGGAAGAAGGAGAAGAAAAAATGAAACGATACGGGGTCGGTTCGATTTTCGAGTTTCGATTTAAAAAATGCAAAAAGGGATTAGGATAAGGGACACGAGAAGGTGATCGATAAGGGGCGAAGAGACGAACATCGCCGGCCCTGTCGGTACAGTTCCACATTCCACGTTCACGACGGGTGGCCCGTTCTTCAAGTATCGCTGTCTTCCTCCGCTTCGCATTAGAGACACGACAGTTCCGTTGTGTGTTTTTGTGATTGATCACGTGATCTCGTCATTCGATATAATAAGATTCGCTTTAATCTGGCCGGAGATGGAACGACGCCGCCACGGTCGTAGATTACCGCATACCAAGATAAAAACTGTTTAAGCACTGTTCCTCCTACTCCATTTCGCATATTATTTCTCTGATGTAACAATGTAACGTTTGCTTCCCGAGAGAAGACGTTCAGACGCGTTATAGTACGCAGACCGTATTCGATATAAAATTGGATCTGATGTTGTGCACCTTGAAAAATGAAGAAGTTGGAAAAATTATTGAGAAGTCGAAGTTCAACAGCGATCGAGCAAAGTTTTATTTCAGCACATAAATAAACTGTCACCTATCGTTAGATTTACGCTAGCCAGCGAACTACACTGTTTTTAACCGAAATCCTTTGCGCCTGAAAGCACCACGATATCTACATAAATTCAAATTAGAAAAAATAAATTTTAATTCCCGTGTGGTGTAAGTCAGATCAGTCAGCGCGTGTCAAATGTTCTGCGTCGTTTTTCAAAACAGTTAAAAGTAACTAGCACCTAAGGTGTTATTGTTCTCTCCAGAAGCTTGTTAACGTCACGTTTGCTTGTAGACCTGCTGTAATTAACAGATTAATTGCAAATAAACTTGGTATACGTAAAAGGGAAATTCCTGCGTTACCTGGATCATATTGTACTTCTTATTTTCCTCGTACTCGTCCAAATCCCTTACACCGCGATATGCAAACGGAAGGAAACGTCTCTGTGAACGATTACACGTGACAGAAGAGCAGCGCAACTGGAACAAAAATATCAGAGCGGATACATGCAGCGCGACTCGTTGTCGAGATAAAATCCTGGACTATCGCGTGGTTAAGATTCATTAAAATCGCAAACACGCCCGAATCCCGTCGTTCACCGAATCCCAACCCATGCGGCGGGGGAGGGACTGGACAAAAAAGGAGGAAAGAAAGAGAACGAAGGCAGAGAAACGGACGTGGGTATAAAGGAAAATTCGTAGAGCCAACCGTGTATTTTTTCCAATGGCCGGTGGGACTGGCTGGCGCTTAATTAGCCGCACATCCTCGCCGAGGAGAAGAGGAGGCGTTACATCATGAAATGTTTCGAAGTCCGCGCTGATTACGTCGGCCGGGCGTTTACACGGCGCGAAAACTTCGGAATTATTCTCGATTATTCAAATTTGCAACCCTTGCCGCGCTAGGGCCGATTCAAATTTATGCAAAAATCCGGCAACGCGAACCACCGTTCTTATTAATATGGATCAATTTGACGTACTCGCCGTGTCTGTCCGTGTTCGCGTCTCTCCTCGCCCGTCTTCTTCGTCCTTTTTCTCATCGCATCCCCTAAAATTGGACCACCTGACCGACCAGTTGCCCTTGTCCAGATGCTCGAATCCTTCTGTCGATCTCCAAGGTTGTGATCGTGTGCAACAGAATACTGGAGGATCGATATAGCGTGTATCGACAGTGGTGGCACAAGTCGAAGAAGAATAGTTCTTTATGTAAAAGTGAGTGAAGTACGTAAAATGACAATTTTTGATACGTGTGTCATACCCTTAGTTCTACGATTACACAATCGAATTATAACTTAACTTTGTGTCATCTGAAATAGTAATAATGAATTTTATATAACGATAAATGCAGAACACGTTATGGCGAACAAGAATACATCGAGCTACACAGCTCTTCAAATTGTCGATTTACATCTGCTTCGTGTTCTTTTGCACGAGAAACTTCTTTCTTCGGCTTAAACCACGATTTTCAACAACTGCTGGATAAGATACGTAGAATGTGTATAGAAAATCGAAGCTGGTGGAGATCGAAGGTACACAAACCAGTAGAGAAAGTTACATTGGGAATAGCGGTAGCCGACGGGAGGTTATCCTTTTTTACTTCGTGTTAATTCTTTGCGTTGGAATTTAATTAGCGCTGGCGGGTCGAGCATGCTTATTCAACTCGCCGCTATTTAAATCTCCTCCTTGCTGTATCGCGTAGAAGACATTTAAATTTGATTTTCCTCGGAAACCATTTAAACTATGGCGTAATATAAAACCGAGCGTATCTTGTTGCCGGTGCTGGGCTCGTGTAATTATTGTATTTATACGGATCATTTTTTCGTTGGTGTTGCCAGATGCTCGTTCTAGAACATAAAACGTTATTTGATACACAGAATTGTGCTGTCCCTTTTTTATTATCGACATTTTTTTAATTTAAATATTAAAATACCAAATAATAAATAGGAAAAAAAACATCGATGTTAAAACTATCGAAGGCTAAAGCGTAGCATTTTTGGCGAAGAAATCAAAATGAATATCGCAAACTTAGTTTAGCGAAATAGAAAAACTACGTGGTACACCGTTGTGTCGGAGGAACTTTCCGATTATTGATTAATCGCGATATCATCGTCTGCAGCTTCGTAGCCCCTTTAAATATCATTAAATGTATCCGACCGGCAAAGGCTTCGTATCGTAAGTTGGGAAAATTTAAATTCGATCGTGATGCGGCTTGTTACGTGCGCGTTATTCTGTAATTTCACTTTTCGTGAGTTAACCATCGAACTTGCCGAAGAAAGTTTTCGTGGATGAGCGGCTAAACTTTCATCTTTCCGAGAGCGAAATGCGGAAGACGCTTGAATTTTAGTTCTCCATTTTTCTATTTTGTAAATTGCTTGCCCCCGTTCATTGTTACTTTCGATTATTTGTTTCAGAAATCATGTGGCCGATTACGTTACATTTGAAAATCGGGGGTTAGGTGTCTTTCGCGTTTGATCGTGGAGAACGTTCTTCAGAAAATCAAGGTGAGCCAGGCGTCTGACAAATTTCTTACGAATTTGTATATTGTTTAAATAATGTTATTGTTAGTCTGCGGGTGTTTATATATTTCTGGGAAATTGAAATATCCAGTGCACATACTAAGTTACTGAATAGAGGCAGGTATTATATGAAAATTATCTATTAGTAAATAGAATTGTATATTATGCAAATGAAATTCACAGCAAACGTGTTAGTGGGTGAAACAAATTCCTACCTAAGATTTACATATTTCTTCAATAATATTGCCAAAGATATAAATTTACATAAACATCCACGGTCTACCTGTTATTCGAAATATCTATATCGTTATCCTTATAAAAATATTACAAAATCCATTACAAATGATATTCAAGAGAAACATTCTCTTTGTCCTTCTTCTTATATAAACGTAAAAATAGACCTCTTTAAAAAAAAATTGTTGTTCCGAATCTAACAAAGAACGTATAATTCCTCGCTCTGAGAAACGTAGCTCGAAGCACGAACATTGAATGTTTCACACTTGCCTGGTTAAAATTCCGCGCTAAATCGGGCTCTGCTCAAGGAAACCGAAAAAAGGAGCCGGAACAAAGGGAAAAATAAAGAAAGCGGGCTGACTGAATACATTTGTCCGGGCGACAAGGTTCGACGAAAGTCGTCTGGTGGCCAACTGGTAAGAAACAATCGCACGGCCCTGCGACGTTCGATGAATAGAATCGGGAAACAGCGTACTCGGGAAAAGGAAATATTTGGCGACCGCGTCACGCGTCCTTAGAGATTGCGCGCGACCGCGACGGCGTAAAAATCGTGGGCGGCGGAATACCGCGGGTACCAACGACGAATTTCGTATTCCCGGATGGTAGGCTAGTCAGCTTCTGACAATACCGCTGGTGAGTGACGTCGACGTATGTACGCCACAGTATATAGACCTAACTGTGCCATACGAAATGCCCGCCTGACCCTATTGTAGCAACGTATCTGAACCTGACAAAAGAATCGAGCTGGAGGAAGATGCACCCAATGAATTTTAACATTCCTATATTTCTACATTGAGCATCTTAGAAAGCAAAATTGATCAAGTGTAGTTTTTATCAATTTTGTATGTAATATCTTTGACATTACATTTTCGTAAAACAGATGATTTACTTGCATAAGCTAAACTCGCTGTTTTCGACAGTAAATTTGAAAGTGTAACGTTTATGACAGTATTTTTCTCTAGTTTTCAGTTTGTGAAGTTGGTCGCGGTATAGTCTCTAAAATTTGTCGTTGTTTTACACCATGGTCGTAAGAATCTATATACATATTTGATTGCTTTAACTTGAACGTTTCATCGGAATGACGGTTCGTCATCCATTGTAACCATAGCCTAAGACGAGTGAAGAGGAGGGTAAAAAAAAACTGACATAGACGGGACGAGTGCGCATCAAAAATTCGCGTGGAAGACAATGCGAGTTGATTTGGAAAGGCGCGTATCGATAGGCCACGGGGGAGTTCGGTCAGCGGAACGTTGCGACTCTGTGTTCGCAGCTATAAAAGAGAGAAAGAGAGATCGAGGGAAAGAAAGAAGGAGAGAGAAAAAAAGAGCGAACGGTCGAGGCATTTTGTTTCCGATCGTTGCACGAATGAGCCGGCAAATTGGAGTCGAATTTAGCCGGCTTTTGCGAGCCGTTTAAACCTTTCGCTATGCCGCGGCGCGCTCGTAGAGTTTGCTGCACGCAAATGAAGAATTGTCAGCCAAATACGGTTCGAGAGTGGTAAGGGGCGGCGGCAGGGGATGAATGGGGCGTAATGCCGGGTCTACCCTGATTGTTGCCCTCTTCTCTCCCTTCCTCGACCTCTCGAACCCATCGGAATTTCCAGTACGAATTTCCGTCGGTGCCTGCGACGTCACTTCCGTCCCAGGGACAAGCAGAATCGTCTAGCAGCGGCTCGTCGCCGCGTTTTACCTACCGTGTGCCACCCCATTTTCGTGCCTTTCGCCGTGTCGAGGTGGTCCCATCGAACGGTTCTAAAATCAACTTTCTAATATTCGATCGATTAGAATCGAAAAATCAACTTCTTCAGTTCGGCGACTGTAGACGAAACGGCTCGGGTGATCTTCTTTAGGAAAGGCGAGCTCTTCTTCTGAATTAACGAAGCGTTACGTTGGTGACCGCTCGTGCTATTTATTCGATTACTCGAGAGAGACGAACACGGCGATCGGTAGGCAGGGGCCAATGAAATTCCCATAGAATATCGCCCCATGTCTTTCACAGTCCGATGAACCTTGACAATCGGCCCTCTCGGTATTGGAAAGGGAACGCGGTCAATTTGAAGCAAACGATCGCTGACAACCGAAGGCCTGACCGCGCGCGATGAATTCCGGCTAAAAACCTCGAAAACGTCGAATAACGCTCTTAAAGACCGTGACAAGCTTTCTTCGGAACCAGGAGGTTGCGCTCCAGGTGTGCTGCTTCTCTCCGCTCGATCTGCCCCTGGGAAAGTGCCGGCTCCATAGGGTGAATAACATCGGGGTACCTTAGCTCTTAATCCGTCTCACTAATCCTGACAAGTATGTCTTCATTACCGGAATAACGACGTCGTTTATTGACGTCATATCATCCTTTAAGGTTACTTAAAAGTAAATAGGACAGTATTCTTTTTTCTTGCTACGGCTACGTAACATGAATAGCGTACTTGATAAGCAGCAGAACTTTTCATAGATCACATGATTTTGAGTAAGCCATTGTACATGGAACAATCTGTAAAGTGTTAGCGTCTTCAGTTGGAATAATTTTTAATGGTCTTTGGAAATGTTCAGTAATTTTCTTTTATTTAGTTTACCTGAACATTTACAACGCCGATAGCATGTTTTTTCTTTTTTTAATATTTTTTAACTTGTGCGAATCATATAAAGGAATCTACGTAATTTCTACGTCAATTAAATAATGTCGCTTGTTAAGATCTAACTCTGAGAAAGTTAGTCTTCACGCACTTGAAGATACCATCGAAAGGTGAAGTCCTTTCAAGAAGCTCGTCAGTGTGTAAGGCTTGTCTTCGAGGAAATCTCGCCGCAGCAACAAAGTTGAAATTATCCAACGTTAACAGGCACGTTAACCATCGTAAAAAATTACGTGAAACTTGAAAAAAGCAACCCTTGCGCCGAGGGGTGGGATATGTCTGGCCATTCGGCGACGAAAGACCGGACTGAAAACAATGCCACGTAATATAATATCGCGAATGGTTACGTGTATCATTATCCTGTGGCCGTTATCGAGTACTTGCAGCGACAACGGAAAAAACGATTTCGTACTGCGATGCTTCCGCGCGTCTGTTGATACGCGCCACCTCATCGTCTGACACGTATTATCGTTAGGCTGATCATAAAAAGGGGTTACACCGTCGAAGGGTAGCAAGATTGGGATAATTCGTGAGATAAACGCGCGACAGTCGCGTGCTCGATGTGTTTGAAAAGTGATTACGAAGGGTAATAGGCTGTCGCATGATTTTTCTTGATAATCTTTTTAATTCCGTTTTTGGATATGGGATTTTGCATTTTGAGAATCGAAATTCAAAGAAATGAATATAGCGGAGAAGAGGAGAGCGAAGGCTATGAAAATCCATCATTCTCGGTCTTAAAAGCTGTACGTAATTACACGCTACCTTTTGCAAACATTATTTCTCGTCACCTACAAATTGTCTTTTAATTACTTCGCGTGTGGTAAATATCGTAGAGGCTAACGTTTCGATCATACCGCGACATACAAAGACTCGTACATTTTTTTGTTCGTTTCGGGCGTGTTTTATCCGCGACACCCTCACAGTGCTGTTCCATGGGGGTGTTTCGTTTCGCGCTTTACGCCAGCACTACTCTTTATTATCGTTATCGTCATCATCGCAGCACGGTTTTAACGTCGAAGCTCGACGTGTACATTGCGTTACTTTTCTATAGCCGTCGTTTCGGCGTCGTTGTTACGCCGGTAACTTTCGACACGATTGCACGTTGAAATCCAACAATATTTCTAATACGATCCTCCGGTAGCAATCGCGGTATGATAAAAATAATTTGATACTTCGTCTATTGTAAAGTGGATGTTGGAGAAGATATGAATTTTCAGCATGGAATAAAATTATACAAATATGCTTCATCGTTGGAGAAACGTTTAATTCTTTATCTTTTTATCAAATTGTACTAGGCTATTGTTACTCTTCATGCAATACTCTGAATTTAAGAAGAAACATACACACGTGCATACGGAGGATCCACTGTCAAAGTCTTCAATCCATGCTACAGTTTAGTCATAATATATTCATGAATTTAATTATTATAATATAATGACTAAACCATTGATTAATGGTTTCAGCAGCGGAAGGATATTTACTCGACAGATGTCATCTTTAACGGGAGGCTGACTTACACTGATTAGCTTTTGAACTCTGCATATGGTAGGGTGTTTTGTCAACTGAAACCTATTGTATGTATAATTTTATTCCAATGGGGTTTTCATTTTTAAATAAGCCTGAGAAGCAATCGATTGTTATAAAAAGATACAAATACATAGAAAATTTCATATAGAAATATTAAAATACGCGGACGTAAAATACGTACAAGCATAAACGTAAAATTAATATAGGTCTTACGAATGTACAGATAATATTCGCCTAATAAGTATCAACCCCATTGCTCGTCTCGTAGTTTCTTTCGGAAAATGAAAAAAGAAATTCAATTTCTAAGCAACTTACGTTCGATCTAACCGAAGGTCCAATTAGAGGCGAGACTATCGCGTGTGAACGTAGTCTAAAGCTGCACGTGCACGACCTATCGACAGGGGAAGCAAGGGGAGGAAAGTGTGTACTTCAGTATCGCCGTTGGGACTTCACAAAACAGATTTAGCAGGTGAGGTCGGCAGCAACAGCGGGGGCCCCGTAAAGAAAGCGTTTAATTAACCCTTTGATCTCGAAAACAGCGTGGCAGCCGCGCACTTAGCTAACGGGCTACATTGATACCGAACTTCGTTAAGCACTTTAACCTTTACGAGGTTCATTTTCGAATTAATCCGCCCTGTCGATTCCCTGTTCGTTCGTAGCTCTCTTCGAAAAACACGATTCGCCTCTCGTGTCTTCCGCGTTCCTCGGACACGATCATCGTGCGAGCAACGAATTCCCTCTCACAGCCGCGCAATTTCCCCCGAGAGTCCTTTGTTCTTCGTTACTTACTCTTTTCCCATTGATCGAGTTTCGTGATTCAAGGTAAATCATGGACTAAATATCGCAACTTGTATACAACTGGCGTGGAAAACACGAATCTTCGGAGAACTTCGCGTCAGATTTCTTCACGACATTAAACTTTTTCCGTGTAGTTAATGTGCTCATCGCTAATACAGATGTTAGTTCAAATTGTTTTCAATTTTAGTTTAATTACTGACCCCTAAATCTTCGCGGAAATTTGTTCGAAAACATTTTTAATTTTATTGTATTGTAATACCTGACACCCTAGTAAGATACACAAGGAACTACGGATCATTATCGGATATAGGTCAATATTTGCGTAAAATTTAATCTGCTGATTAGCAGGTGAAGGGACGCGAATCCTCCCTAGAACGCAGTTGAGGAAGAAAGAGGATGATGAACAAGGCAACCCCGTCCGTCGGGCCGTAAATAATAAAACTGCGAAGGTAAATATAATTACCTAACTGTGTGTGTAACGTGTTTGTAAGCGGGCGTGCCGCGACGGAACAACAATCATAAGGTTCTCTTGAAAACGAGCCGCTTTTGAAAGGGCTATATGCCCCTATGCCAATGGCGCGGCAGTTTGAATTAAGATTTCAGTGGTCCCCAGTACTCGTCAAGATTGCGCCACTGGCCAATTTAATCTCCACCGGTCCGCGAACGAGATCCTTTTTACTGGCCCTCCCCCATTTTGTTTTCAACCGGAAATCACAATGCCCCCACGTAAACATCCCACTGAATGGATAGCCGATTAATTAAGCGACCCTCTTTCTCGGGGTGTCCTTTATGGTAGCCACGTCTAAGACGAACGTGGATACACGAGTCACGCGTTTCTAGATTTAACTTTGATTTTTTCCCCTCTTGGGAGATTACGTTAAGAAATTGTAAAGTAGAACGAACAAATACTAATATTTTTTGTCCTAAGTACATAGTATAAATCGTCTATTAATTTTCTCGTATTCTCGAATTATTTATCAGCGAACTTGTGTTTGAAATGTGTTTGCCTGTCATTTATGCAATATACAAACGATTCGAATAAACATTTTGATATTCAAGCCTCAAATTTTGAATCGAATTATTAACAGACATTTTGTATCACAGGTTTACCAGGTTTTTCGGTATTTCCCCGCCAAAATACTGTATTATACTTTTTCCCAGCTATGTTTAACGTTCCTACGATACGAGAGCGGTTGTTAGCCGCGCTTTTTACCAACTAATTTCACTGCCACATATTCCATTAATCCTATCTCTTTTGTCAGAAAATCCTCGACCATTCCAGAGAAAATTCAAAAACTCGCTTTAATCGAACGGACAAACAGCCACCATTTCTCCTTCGACAACCCTTGCTACCGTTTGCCCTTGGAGCAAGAAAAAAGGCTGGAGAAAATTCCTCTTCGACTTGCCAGTAAAAATGATCCACCGGAAAATTTGATCGGATAAATGTTCCCAACGATGGTGGTCGCGAGCTACCCTTAACTCGATGCCCTACTCCCTACGATTTTGGCTGGAGCGTATGGCAGCGCACAATGGGAGCCGAGCGGGTACGTAGCTAGGCGAACATTATGTGTATCTGGCTCCTCCAGAAAGAACGTACGAGCGAGCAGGTAAATTTAGCGACGAACGTTCGAATGCGCCGCTCGTATGCGAGCACTCGCGGTGACTCGAGTGCGCTTCGAGTGTTCGCGTAAGGCACGTAGATAAAATACGTGCTCGGTACACGTACGCGCGGGCTGCCCTCTCCCCCTTTCCAGCCTCCCCAGGGTAATTGGCCCTCTTGATCGCGTTCGTAGGACCGCTTTTCAATATTCTCGTTGGCGTTCCTTTCTCCGCGCTCTACGTCCGCCCCGTGTTCCTTCTATTTCTTCCTTTCTTCTTCTCTCAAACCTCTTTCTCGCGACGATTCAACTACTCGACGCGTCCTCTTCGACTCACCGCCTTTTGATATATATTTTCTAATTCTATCGGCGGATTTTGTAAGATGCCGAGTGTGTTGGACTTGGTCGAATTTGAACGTGCTACTGAAAATTATCGTGTCCTTGTTTTGGGCTAGGAAACTTGGGAAACTTAGAAAATTAGGATTCAAGAGTCCTTTCTTTGTGTTGGTCGTTTCTTTGGTCTGCCTGGCATTTGTTGCGAGATCAATTCGTTTCTTCGTCACATCGGTTTCTGGATTTGTCTAAATTGAGAGCAAAAGGTAACTCCAATACTCTCAACAACAAACTGTATAATTCTCTGACTAAAGTAGATGTCGGTTTAATATAATATTGAAATAACGAAGAATAAGAAGAAAATATCCTGTGCAATAACATGTGATTTGGAAACAAGAAATTCTTCATTTTGAGTTGAACGGTGAGTTCCTTTATTTATGATTGGAACAACTTATTGAAATAAGTTAATACTACAAGTGCGCATTCACATAAAAAATTCACCTCTGCTCTCGATGCCTTAATTACGATAAATATTTTCTTACACGTTATCTTCGCTCGCTTCCGTGAAATTACATTCACGATGGACAATGTTTTCGTTTCTGGCTGGTGGCAGGCTTGGAGGAGGATTTTTAAAAAGCGGACGGCTAGACCCCACGCCAAGTCGGTGGGTTGTTCAGCGGACAGGTCAGTTTGGAATTCGAACAAGCTGCTACCGTAGAAGCTGCTGCAGGGCGGGGCAAACGTCAGGCAAATGGGAAGCATCCCTAATTTGAAACTGAGAGAAGAGAGAGCAAACAAGTGGCGAAACCCGGTTCGACGCTGTTACGGTGTCGATTTTTCAGCGGCAGACACTCGGTTGACCCGTAGATTTCGACTTCGATGTCGTATAATTTCCTTGCCCGGTGTGATTCCACAATTTATAGAAAATTACGCGTGAAAACATCCTCCTTCACGCTTGAGACTCTTTCATTCGGATATTTTAATAATTATCCTTTAAGAATACAGTTTTCTTGTAATTTACGTGACAGTGATTTTGACATTTGTCGAAGTAATTTCAAAATTCAGCAGAAAGCTCAGGATACAGTTCACAGGTTACCTAAGAAGAATCGAAATTTAGGACTATGAAAGAGACCTTGGTCCTACGAAGAACGAACCAAAGCTTGCTATTATTTTTAATCATTCGCACTGTCCTCTTATCATAAGCAAACAGTAAATGATCTTCGATTTTTATTATATCCGCAGATGCAGAAAATGTATAATTATGGAAGTCGCGTTAATTTCAAGATGCTATGAACCCTAGTCAAATCGTTCTATCATCTTCGATCATCCGTAGCATCCTTTTACCACGACAAAAGGATATCACCGAACTAAATTAACCCTACGATTCCTTCCTTTCTCCGTCGCACGATGATCAAACTTCCAGCCACGTAGACAGTCAAACGAAAGGTAACAAAGTAAGCAACGTGTCCTCGCGGAAAGTAGCTTAGCGGATCGTTACGAGGCGCTAGCGCGGTGTTCATCGACGCGACCAGAATGCAAATAAGGAAAAAATACGATATTCTGCGTATCGAAACTCGTTCCTGATGAGAGGGAGAACAGGCAGAAAGGTGGTGAAAGGGTGGGTGACCAAAGGCAGTGTTCCTTTTTGGACGTTTGAAAAATATTTAACACCCCGTGACGCGCGGATCCACACCAACGACGACGCACACACCGCCGATATGACCGTTATAAATTTGCCGCGGAAACCTCTGATTTTTAGTGGCAATGATTTTACAGGGATATGACACCCGCCTACGCCACGCTACCATGTAAGGTGCGTGTATTTTGGTGATTTTTACGAGGCGAGTTTACGAGGCTCGCGCGCCCTCCGCGGCTTTCGTAATGATCTTCGGAAGTTTGCGGAAAAAAAGGCGTGACCATCGAACCATCGAAGGCAGACATCGATCCCTGTTCGTTCTACGACCAATATGTGTGTTTATTGCGATCTTGCAAACAGAATCGTACGGCTTAGTCAATTTTGTCGGCTATCCTTTATTATATATTTTATTCTGTTCTTAATAGTATTTACAGATTATATTATAAAATTCTTAATTTTGGATAACCTTCTGATATCCGATATAATCTTTAACGATAAAACAGCTAAAGTTAAAGTACTGTTGACTGTTTGGATATCATCCATTTGGTTTCTTTCAACGTACCGTTAAGAAGTGATCTCTTGTTACGTACTAAGGAACGTCGCATACCCTGTGGACATTGTAGTTGCATAAATCGAATGATCAATCACGCAAACTCTTGCCATCCGAGTATCGAAGTCTTCGGCTAATCTTTAGTATCCTTAAGACATTCTCTTCGGTATCTTTTATGACGACATTACATTATATCTTATTCTTAGTCCCTTTACGCTTTGTTCTTGTCTCATTACTCCTTGCATATATGCATCTTCTTCTTTTCTTTTGTATGTACATACTTATCATCCTATTTTCTGCCGCCTAAGTTAATCTTCTGCGGCAAATTGGTGTATCGCGTAATAGCAAATAAATACGTACAACGTGGATCGAAGACAGTTATAAGACAGAAATTATTCTTCGAAATTCTATGGAAAAAGCTATCCCGTTTGCCATATTTCATTCTATCCATCCGTGTCTCAAATTTATTCTCAACTATCCTCTGAAACACTAAAACCAGAAGAAACGGATAACAATTACTTCCAAATACACTATCCTAAAGAAGAACTGAAATTATTCTTGCAATCTCCATCGAAAGAAACTACTGCCGAAGAAAAGAAGCAGCAGCGATCGTCGGTTAAACTTCGGTTCACCCAAAGTATACCCCACCAAGTATACCTATACCATGGAAGAAGTTCTACCTCCACGAAGGACAATCGAGTCCCGGGCTTGGGAATTTTATCCTTATTGGATTACGAAGAAACAATCCTAAGTCGTCCTAACGAGTGCTTGGCCGCGTAGGATATCGTTCGGGCTCACGATAGATATCCTAATGCCTCCTGACAAGCGTGCCTGTCCTTAGCCGGTCGGCACCTTTTCGAGCTATCCGCTACAATTATCCGAAACCACGGCGAGCTTCGGTCTCTCTCGTTGTTTTTTTCTACCCTCCGTTTCGCCTGTTCGTTCGACGCTTGTCCATGGCCAGCAGGATCCTTTCCAGGGATTCGCCTATTGTCTGTGACCGAGAATCCTTCGGCTTCGCTGTTTTCTTGCATCGCGGTTGGCCTGATGAGAAGCTAGATAAAAGTTTTGACAAGATTGCGGTGCCCGATACCTGGTGAACCGATAACAAAAAGCTGGTAATGAAAGTGAGCGCGTTCTGTCACGTTACCGAATGTTTTGTTTGTTGATACTCTGTTTATCTTCGCTGATTAGATAGGCAGACCGAGGAATTTTAATGATGTATGCACTGATAACGAGGGATCGCTAAGGAAATTCTGGTTCGGGAAGTACACTCGTACGTAGAATCGTTTTAGTAGTGTAAACAGAGGCGATGTTTAGACATGTTTTTTGTATGTATAATTCTTGTAGTTTTAAGGCTTCGGGTTATCGTTATCTCTGACGAGACTGGATGGGACTGAATGAACCTTGAAGAATTTCCAGAGTATTACGTGAAAATTTTCGTAGATCTTGTAAGAATCAAAGTTGCAATCGAATACGCGAGATTACATATTTAATAGTTTTAGATTAAAATATAATTTTGTGACAAATCATTGTGAGTCGAATATGAATCGTATCCTGTAGAGTAAGATAATTTGGATCATCTAACAATTTCGCAACATCTTAAAATTCGAGCTTGAACTTTGCAGAACAAAGAAAAAGAATATGTTCATCTACTCTTGCCAATGAAAATCCAGTGTATCGGAAGAGGCGAACGAAACGGTTCGTATCTACTAACGTAATTTTTTATTCCGCCACACGCACGTGTCGTTAAAAAAAAGGAAATATCCGTGGTCAGGATTTACAGTGCGCCAACGAATAATAGAGACGTCGAGGGAACAAACGATTCTCGTGACGAAACGCGACAATGGCGCGCTTCGAGTTCCTACTGTATGCAAATTGAAAACGCATTCGGATAAGTTGCAAGCATCGATACGTAGTACAGTGTGTTCGTTCGGTCGGTCGGTCGGTCGGTCGGTCGCGCGACTTGGCCGGCAGCGGCATGCAATACGCGCGGTACCAGCGTCGCTTTAAAAGTTAAGGATCAATCAGTCGCGGCCATTGTTTCGTGGCATTGTGCGACGAACACCGACTTGTTTATGGTCCCGAAACGATAGCGTGGAGAAACGATAATAATAATAGACGGGTGCACAGGGGAGTACGCAACAATAAAGCGGAGCGCGATCGCAATGGTAAGCTGTACGACGAACGAGTTCGGAGCCGCGAGTTGGCTTCAGAGTGAAAAACAAAAAAAAAAAAAAAAAATTTGTGAGCGAGAGAGAAAGGGTGCCACAGTGTGAAATATCCTCCCACGCGAAATTAGAATTTCGACGAACGACGACGCGCGGGAAAATACGGGAAGCTGGCCGGCTTTTGTACCGTGCGCTCTATAGTCGTAAAGCATATTCGAATTTTTCGCCCGCGCTTTCCTACTGCTACGATTTTTCCTTCGTTTTGCCAGCAACGGTTCTCGATTCGTTGGATGATCATGTTTTAAGATAGTTTTACATACGTTTTACGTAGATTTTATTGAGTATGACCGAATGTGTATATATTTCAGTTTCCCTGTGTCCATTAATTTATTCGCTATATTCTTTCTCTTAACTAAAGCTGCTGCTCGATATTCAATCAAAATAACAAAGAGTTACACAGTTAAATTAGCAAATTGTTTTATACAAAATAATTCAAAATGAATTTTCTGCACAGTTTCTGTAAGTGCCGAGTATACTGGTTGTTGCTAATAGAAATCGAGGAGAATTAGTGCATCGTATCGTTACAATAATAATATATATTAGGTTGTCCGAAAAGTGTCTTTCTTTTACAACGATGCATCTTTATACGAACATGAAACCTAATCTATCAAACGTTGTGATATTTATCTTGATAGATTCATTATTTCCTTATAAAACGAAAGTAATTTTTCGGACGACCTAATACTAATAATATGTACATGTTCTTGGCAATATTTTATAATAGTATTGACTTCACTTAACAATCTCAGCCTGTGAAGAAGGGACACTGCAAAATATGATGTTTTTGATTGATCATCCATCCTATCCATGTATTGTTTGTTAGCAACGGTATCGTTGATAACGATACCTTGTAGTCGTCACACAAACAATCTGCAGCAATCAGCAAAACATTGATGCTGCTATCGAGGTGTGTCGATTCTATGCCGTTACCACTAAGCGCACTTCCATTAAAATACGCATAATAATACGAATATGTCGTTGTCGATCTGATGTCGTTTCCATGCATTGTGCTGTTAGATGGACGACGACCTTTATCGACCGAGATATACAATTACTCGAGGCAGGCGATCCTCTAATTATTTCGAGCGATGTAAATTGGAATGGCGGAGTTCCGCGGGATCGGCTCGTCGTTGACCCGAAAGCAGGCACGCCGATGTTTTAATCATTCCAGACGTGAGGGAAATAATTCATTCGCGTTGCTATTTACCGCGTTAATTATTAAAAGTGCATTATGACGGTGTGCCGTCGCACAGCCTCTGACGTCGCGCGCACACCCGCCGGAATAAGTAGATCGCAATTAATAAAGTAATTAATCATGGGATAATTGAACGAATTAAAGCCGGATAAACGAGTCGCGAGTACTTGTACGCGTGCCACGGTACCGTGCGCCATAATTTCAATCGCGTTCCTCCTTTGTTTACCCGGCGAACAAAATAGGAAACGTGAAATATGGACGTAGATCGACAGACAGGTACTGACCTGTAAGGTATTATATACAGCGACTACAAAAATTATCTATACATGGACGTATTTGTTATTGTATCTAGATACTAATTACTTACGACATTTAGTATCTAATACTTATGACTTACTGATCTTAGTAACGACTACCTTTGATAGTATGAAAACAAAATGCAGAATAAGGGAATGCGGAAATATTTTTTATAACCACAGTATCGTAGTATCGTGGACGAGGGGCCTGGGGGTGTCGGGCGAATTATAAACAAACGGTTGCGCTGCATGTGCGTGGTGAGGCTAAGACAAAAGACAAGGGATTGCTAAGGGACGATAAACGAATTAACAGTTATTGTGAGCTGAGAAGTCAGAGAGTGCGAATTGCGTTGTCGAAAGAGTGTAGCTAGCGTTGTCGAGAGACCCTTAGATCCGTGGTGACGAGAGTTGCAAATTAATTATCTCATTGTCTTAATTATAATACGTTATTGTGATTAGTTCACGTTAAACAACCATCGTTTCTTATTTAATCAACATCTGTTTAACCCATTTATTGTAAATAAACTAATTGTAGTAAAGATCCTATAGTATCTATTTTAATGGTGATTGAATTTTATTTATATTCAAATTTAGAAGGATTTATGTAAATTGTTTCATCATTTAGCGTGATTCATACACGTATATCTTTCTTGGTTCTTGTTTAACGAAGATAAGGAATTGTTGAATAATCGAGGAACTTTCTTTAAGAAGGTTTCATAAGGCAAAATGGCAAATCGAATAGATTTATTGAAATTTTATACAACGCATAATATATTCGAAGATTTTTTCGCAAAAGTGTTCAAATACTTTTGTGAGCTACTGTAGGTATATATTTTTCGTACTGTTTTAAGACTAGCTTATATCACTATAGTATAAATTAGTTGCTTAAGATCCACATATTTTATAATAATAACGTAAAACGACGAAGAAAGATTTGTTCGTATTTTTAATACCAGAACACGATCTGGAACGAATATTCTACATTCACATAGTAGAATCTACAGCGATGTTACAATCAAGCAAAGAGGTTGTAGATAGATTCCAGGAATGACTGGAAAGTGGAAGTAAATCGAGTTCCAACCGTAGAACAAATAGAAATAACACGAACCTGGAGGTGGATCGAGCCACTGTTCAGCAGAAACAGTAAGACTTTCCATCCTCGTTGCTTCCCTTCTTCTAGCGCTTGCTCTCGCTTCGATCGAAGATGACGCGACGATGACGAAAGTCATTAGCTCTACGTCGGCTTTCAATTAATCGTCCTGGCCGATTGCAAGTTTCGATTAACCGATTACCATCGACAAAGTACAAACGGAGAGCTTAATTGGATGTTCGATCGTTTTCGACCGAAGGAACGAGGATAGCCAAGTGTAGCTCGCATCCAGACGCGAAAACGAATTCTCGAACGTTATGCAAACAAACGTGTGTGAGCTTGCGCTAAGAGTATAAAAGCAGCCGGACAGCAATTAAAATTGGAACTTAATGAGTTCCCTACGAGTTGCGTACGAAAATGAAGACGACGCGGCTTCTCTTTCATCAACGCGAGAAAGACGAGATCTTTTCAAGACACAGTCAGCGGTCGTGTTAATCGCGTGGCATTTCCTTCGTCCGTTATTTTACTATTATTTTCTTCGAGCGGGTAGAAACGAGCGTATCAACGAAGAAAATCTTCGTCCAAGAGAGAAAAGAAAGACGAAAGAAAAGAAAAAGAAGTCGAGGGGAAGAGGAAGTGGTAGAAAGTGGAAAGAAGGGGAGTCTGACCGGTAAACGGAGTAATCATTTTATCCCGCCTTAAGGGAAGCACTTGAAAGTGTCGTATAATTTTTCCGGAGCACGCGCCGCGCTATTTATGCGCGTAACTCGTGTTTTCCGCAGCCGCAACTGTACTCTCTCCCGAGTTTTAGCGTAATCGTTGAAGCTATGCCGTTTCACGGATGAATATAAATAGACGCGTGTGCCACTAGACACGGCCCGTTCCAGCCACTAAGAGATTCGACTCCTAGTTTTCATTCTGGACGCGACTCGCCAACAGTTTCGCGTGGACACGCGCGCGTTGAATTCGCGAACGATTCTCGCGCCGATCGTTTCAGGTAAATCGAGAGTGTTTGAGGCTGCGAGTCCTCCAGATACACTGTGAATACGCGTTGATCGCGCGCTTGTTTTCGGTAGAACGTCGATCGAGTGAACTGTGCAGCATGGCAAAAAGAGGCTGCTTAGCAATTGGATTAGGTAAAAGCTGGTGGACGACGACGTTCCACGAAACACACGTTCATTGCCGATGGAAGAATGCTGTTCCACTTGATTGAAGAATCGAGAGCTGATTCGTGTGGAGATACATGCGAATCATAGACCCCACACTCTATCCCAAATGAATTTTCATGATGGTCTTTTTCCTTCGCTTGAGAAGTTTTGTTGTACATATTGTTCCATCTAGTTATCGTCCAGTGGGGTTTACGAAGTTTGCCTGCGACTATCGTTTTAACCCACAAATACAGATTTATAAAGTACGAACCGATATAATTGGGATTCGCATAAATTTTAAGAAAATCGAGATCGTTCTCTAATTCGGACTAAGCTTTAATAGAAACAGATCGTTTACCCATAGTAAGATCTAGTGTACATCGAAGATTCAAACGACGACTAGAAACAAAAGCAATGGGATGATACATTTGCTCATTGATGTTAATTAGACGAGACGTTATGGAATCCGTGGTTCGGAGCGGTACTAAAAGACGCGATACGTATCAAGAGATATGTGCAACGAAATATGGTGGTCCACAGAGAACGGCACTCGTGGTTGGCCAGCGATAAGTGACGTTACGCAGCCCATGGGAGGGGCAAAGAGGCTGAAAGTAATAAAAATAAGTAATTACTCGGAGTAATCGGCCACCATTCCGGATTCCCGAGGACCGTGGTCGTTCAATTAGCTGAAAGTGTTCTTTCACTTCCACGGTTACCGCGGCAACCATTGTCCGGGACCTTCAGGAATTCATAGTTGAAACACAGGGACGGACGGACCGATACCCGAAATGCTCGCAGTTTCGTTGGTTTTTCACGGTTTCTCACGTGACAACCTCGATCTCTGTATATCTGATCCTATAACAACGTAACAAGTAATCAAGATAGCCGTGTTGCAAGCACAAAGTAAGCAGATGAACGATCGCCACGAGTTTACTACAACGTACTTCGGCCGAGATAAACCTATTGCAGATTGTAATACGCAAAAAAGTGGACTTAATAACGCTGACCAAGAACGGTGAATGGCAAACGAACCATCCTCGTCGTCATCGTCGTTCTCGTCCTCCACCTCTGCCTCCTCATCGCCGTCGTCGTCGTCGTCGTCGTCGTCGTCATCGTCCTCTCGTCGTCGTGAAACACGAACACAGAGTGAGATCCAAGATAGGTGGGGGGAAGGCAGAGAGGCGGAGCGTAATAAAAATAAGTAATTACTGCGAGTAATCCTCCCCCTCCGTCGCTGGCCTCCTCATCTTGCCGCCACCCCTCTCGTTCTCTACGAGAGTCGTTCAATTAACGGGAATACTGTTGTCTTCCCTCACTACGTTTCCCTTCCATTCCCCCTCCGACAGCCGGAACCCCATCCCACGCCCAGCGTCCGCGAAACCCGCGAAATGTTTCACTCGTAAAGTCGCGTGGAGTGCGGACTGCGCTCTCTGTACACCGGGGTAGGGCGAAAGAGGGGAGATATCGATGCCCCTCCTTCACTCACGCCCCTGACGTCCATCTATCCTTCCCCCACCGCGCTCACCCCGTTCCCCTAGCATCGTGCGCCATCCCTCTCGCGCTTCTCCCTTCCTCGTCCCCACCACGCCGCGTTCCTATCCCCACCGCGCGCCCACCGCGGCGCTCCCCGCTCCCCCCACCAGTCACCCCGCCATCCCCTCAGTTGCAGCCTATCCGCTCGGGCGCCAGGCGCGCTCACTCTGGCCCTCTGCACGGCCCGAGCCGGAGTGGGGGAAAGCTCGAAAGCCCCACTCGCTCGTCCGCCGTCGTGCTGTACGGTTCGTGTCGTGGCTCGTACATGTTCTACGTGTCGCGCGGTGTGCTTTCGCGTTCGACTCGATCTTCACACACCGGTCCCATATCTCATGTTTGACAGCGGTGTATTTCGCGATTCGAGCGAACAGTTACGCGAGATTCGCTGCTTCTTCTCGTCTATCGGCCGATATCGCGAGTCGAGTCGCGGTTGCATCGTGTTACCTCGTCGAGTTCCGATTTTCTCCTACCGAGGAACAAGCGGAGAACTGATGCGGAACACCGCAACGCAACTGTGCTCGCTGTGTCCACGCTAATCACCTGGACTACGTATCTTGGATGACCGGGAAGATACTGTCGTTCGTAGAAGGGAGCATCGTCGTCGATGATCGAGTGGACTGAACTACAGCCGGGAGAGGTGCATCGTGGTCGGTGCGTTACGAGAGTCGTTAGGTGCGGGATTCGCGATACGAAGCGAAGCTTAAGATCAATAGTCGAGCGTGCAAGACGCGGGCTTTCGAACGAAAGCTTCGTTTTCTCGATTCCAAGGTTTTCGACAGAGTGACAGGTCATACTCGTTGCAGGCACCGTGACACTGCGAAGGATTCGCAGGACCGGTGCGTTGACACCTGTCCGTAGCTCCATACGGACCTCTCATAGTTCGTAGTTTCCACGAATGTCGTACCTTCTCGTATAATCTTTCTGTGAACCGTCGGATCGACCGGCAACAACAAGCATCGTGTTCACACGACGAAAAGAAATATAATAATAATCGTGTCGTTAGACAAGTGTCGTTCGTCGATCTACTACATTGTGCAAAAAGTGTATTTGTTTGTTGTCTGTTCGGCGGCCAGCGGCTCGAGGGAATATTACCGTCGACCAAGAACACAGCCTACGCATGCCGTGGATCGAGGTAAGATATTCCCGCACCTTTGCCACGGGCGATCAAAATTCACGTAAGTCCGTCAGGCTCTGTATCTACTTTGATCCTCGCGCGTCTTATCGTGACCGCCTGCTATCTGTCGAAGAAATCGATATCGTAGATCGCAGATAACGCCCGAAAGCCCTTGTATTCGACAAATTCGAGTGAAGCACTACATCTGTTTAATTAAATCTCACTACACGATTTACAATCGTTCGGGTGTCTTGTCAAATGTGTCGAGGCTGTAGGTGTCAGGTGAGCGTAGTACTCGCGAGCTTGCGGTCTGATTGTGAGTTTAGGTCTGAGTCGCGGTGGTTCACGTCACGTTTCTCATCGTACGTAAAACATATCGAAAAGCGAATTCTTAGTACAAAAGCTTGCTTCAACGCTATATAATATTTTACCAATGAGTCGCGAGGGTATCGTGCCAACTGGTGGGCACGGGAAGACTGAGAGAAGAAATTTCCGTGTAAGGTCTCGAGGCTGGCTGGGGCACGCAGGCGCGTCCGTCGCCACGTGGTCGAATGCTGATCCGCGCTAGTCGAGGTGTTAACCTTTTTCGAAAATCGACGGGATCAGCCGGCGGCTGCGGCGGTGGCGGCGGCTGATGTGGCGGTTGCGATGGCGGTGGCGGTGGCGGCGGCGGTGGCGGTGGCGGTGGCGGCCTAGCTCGCCGCGGGGAGGGTGTGCACACGCTTGGCAAAACAAGTAGTTAGTTACGTGAGCGCTGGCAGGCCGCCAAACGAGCCTCGAACTTTGAAATTGCGTTCGAGGCTTTCTTTCGCCGCGGCGATTATATGCGCGTCGGAGATAGGACAATGAACGACAGAGCAAGAGAGAAAAAAAGCGAAGGGGAAGGAAGAGGAAGAAAGAGGGACGCTTATATTCGAGATTTCTCCGCTGCAAATCGTCCAACCTAACCTCTTACTAGGTTGCCCGTGTATGGCACCAGGGGTGTCCTACCCTAAAGTTCGCCCTTGTTTTCTCTCTCTATCTATCTTCTTTTCTGTAATTCACGCGGCTATCGCCGGTGTATCTCCTTTCTGGCGCGGCCAATTAGTTTGCCGCCGCTATCGCGCCTGCTGGCGAACAGATAGCATCGGCTAAAATGTAATTGGCTCCTTATCGAGCGTGGCGAGCTTACGATTTCTGGACTGGCCAGCAGTGCAGATCCTTTTCGCCACACACGTAGCGCACGAACCGATTCGATCGTTTCTCCGTGGTTGTCGGCGTTTTTTCGGGGCGTCGCTCAACCATTTACAGCGAAGCCTCGTGCTCCAGCGAAATCGCCAGAAAATTCGCGCGGGGCCTCTGTTTGTCAGCGAAGTCCCGAAATTGCTTCTATCTGGCGCGCCATTAATCTCTGGAAAGTAACACGGAAAGCAAAGGAGAGAGAATACGCGATGGCCAAGGAGTTAAACTGCAGAAAGAATCGTTGCTTTATCGAGACTCGGGACCGGTTAATGCCGACCTTTATTTTTCGCGTTCCTTCGCGTCGTTTGTATTCTCGTTGGCCTGGCATCTATGCAGAATATAGGACGAACGAGGTATTTTCGAGGTAAGGAAAGACGAAAGAAGGTTCGGTGTAGGAAATCAGCTGAATCGAATGGAAGAAAAATTGACTTTTATTTTGTAACACCGATTGTAACCATGCTGTTGCTACGTTCTAAAATCATCGTTTGTAGGATACGTTACGAAGGATTATTCGCTATATAGTGTGCTACTCACTGTAGTAAATGGAACGAAGATGCGTCAAAAACACATACATCTTCGTTTAGGAGCTATGGTACATTTTACTTGTTTGAAATCAACTTTGATAGACAATTTAAATAAAGAATAAGAGTTAAATAAAGATAAAGAATTTAAGGCAAAGATCGATTTCCACTGCTATTCGAATATTACATCCACTAGAAAATGTATTTTGAAAGAAAGATTGTTCCGTTATTACAGATGTAGGTATATCGTAGCTAGCTTGGTAATAACTATATCTGAAAATGATTCGGTGCAACTAGTTGAGAAAGAGTATTTTAGACGAGTTGCCATTATCGCGACGTACATACTATCGATAACATAATTTACTCTGGCGTAAATGCAAGACGGTTATAAAGTATTTCCACGCTTATAATATCATCGTGGATGTTATTTCGGGTTTGCCAACTGCGAGTTGCGTTGTTTCGTGCTACAGTTCGTGCACAAATTTAGGGCAATTCGATTGTCGTAAATAGAGAATTATTGAAGCTATTTGCGATAATGAAATCGAACTTTAACTATTACGTTAATCCATATAACGCAGTGGGTTAATAAATAAAGTTATCAAATGATTTAAGAGACTACTTGACTGTAGTTGGACGTCTGTAGAGTTTAAAAACTGAATAAAAAGTGAATAGAATTTATCGACCCAGCGTGATTCGTTCTCAAAATTTCCAATTAAATGTTATTATACCGACATTCCTTCGTACTGTTGCTAATAAATTCAATTAACCGTGTCTGTATATGACAATCATTGTTCCAAAAAGTATAACAGGTTCTCTCGTTATTATTCAAAAACGGGTTGAACGGTCCGATCGGGAGAACAGGATTCAGGCAGGAACCGGGCCGCGAAAAAACAACTTTAGGATCTGTTTCCGTCCGTTCAAGCCAGAACGATCGTGAACGTGCAAAAACTCGGATCTGCCGACTCATTGTTCCCCGTAGCGTGTTCGTTAATTGGAAAGTTTGACACCTGAATGAGATCGTAAAAATGTACCGTGCGGAATTGGGGAGGTCGGGGGAAAAGGCGCGAAAATAGTCGTCAGGCAGGCAGGTAGGCAGGAGAGAGCATCGTAAAATAATAAATTTGGGTCCTTGACCACCCTGGAACCCATAACCAGCCCCCTACAACCTGTCAAACGGTCGACCCAAATACTTTGGGCGCATGAATAGTTTCAGGTACCTGCTGCACCCCAAAAACGAGGGCTATTGTCCTTTAACATCTTTCGTTTTTCTTTCGTTAGAGAAATATCGACAGTACTCCGTGTTTAGTTACAGCTGAGATTTTAGGTTTTGCGCGTTGTTTTCATCTTTATCGAATATTCGTCAAAATTATCTCCGAGAGACTACTCGTAAGTTTATAAGAATATTTAAAAATTTGAATATTTAATATGTAACGTTATTAATACTTTTGTATTTAATGGTCTAATGTCTAAAATTCTCGCATAGATATAAGTTTTGACGTAACTATGTTGGAAATACAATTTTGTAATATCTTCTGTATTTAAAAGACCGTTAAAAAAACATATAAAAATGTCTACTAGGTTGCGCGTTAATAATTTATTACGTATGGACAGTAAAATTTTGAGAATTTGTAATTTAGTATCGAAACGAATTGTCATGGAATGGAGTAGCTGTTTGCTACAACGGCGAGTAGCTTTTTAATTTTAGTCGCGCAACGATTCGATTTCGTAGCGCATCTGCCGCGCGGTGGGACGAGTTCGCGTCAAATGAAATTCAACAAAGGATCCAATTAAGTTCAATTAGAAACGTATCGCGCGACGTAGAACAGCTGTCACGCAAGATAAGCTGCAGCCTCGCGCTGCGTCAGATTAGGCTCGATTATCACCGCGATTCGATAATGTGTGAAAAGCTTGGTACATTTAAATGTCGCGTTTAAAACGACACAAAAGAAAGATACAATAAAACAATATCTATGTATCCGGTACGGAACATAGAAACGCAATAACCGTCCAGTTCCACTGACTCTCGCACGCAAAGACTTCGAACTATCATCCATACAACGGCGATGACGACGATGATCGTCAAATATCAATTTTCCAGACTCGATTTACAACGACCGACTTTTACAATGTTTAGCTCCGCGGGCCAGACATACTTTTTTCTCAATAGCGTCTCAGCTGTCACGTTTCACCTACTTCGACTTATTATCCCGCATATAGTGCTGTCTTTTCCTTTCTTCGTGCTCCTCTCTCCGAGACTGGACGCGGGCTAGAGCAGACGTCTTGTCGTACGAAAGTGGCAGTTTGCAATTAAACGACGATGTTATCGTAAAGGACCTGTAGGTCGGTTGAGTGTACATGGCAGCGAATTAAAATGTAAATACTTGATTAAAGTTAATCCCGGCCAGGTGAATAAACCTGCTGTGGCGGGAGACAGAGAAACAGGGGGCGAAAGAGAGAAAGACAGAGAGGTGGAGTGGTGGAGGAGCAGAGAGGGACGCGAGGGTTACGGAGGTTGGAAGGGAAAGGATGGGGGCCAGAAGAGTAGCGGCGAAGAGGGAGAGAAAGGGGGTGAAAAGCGCGAGAGAGCCGTCGGTCCTAAGGGGTGGTTTTTATTGCCGGTTTTTATTAGCTGAGTAGGTGTACTCCATTCTGCCTTCTACCCCTTTCCATGCCACCCCTCTCTTCTGCTCTCCTCCTATCCGTGTCTATAACCCGTACCCCTCTCTACCCTCGTGTCCTCTTCGCGTGGAAACGGGCTGCGTGCTTTGGGGGTGCGAGGGGCGAGGGGCGAAGGGTTGATTAAAACTAACGTTGCGCCAAGAATTACCCCGTGAGATTGAAAATTAAATTAATATACAAAACCCCCTTCTGGCCAACCGGGGCTAATTAGTTATATGATAGTGATTAAAAGTTAAGTGTATGTCTTCGGGATGGGTTCGTTGCGACGTGAGTAGAAAAGCGACAGGAGTAATCGATTCGCGTTTGTAATATTGAAATTGGGTTCCGTTGAAATTGCACGGTGTTGGAAAGAGTTGAGAATCGTCTGGTTTATGTTCGTCGCAGGTCGTTCGGTAGCGCGATGTAATTCTTCGTATACGATAGTGAACTTGTTTTTATCGTTTCCAACCCCTCTACCGTCGTAATATATTCTCCACCTTCGAGATTACTATTTCTTTTTCCTTTTCCTTCTTTTTTATCCGAAGTTGTATTTCGTTAAGATTCAATTAATTACGCTGGCGAGATGCAAAACGAAACGAGTTTAGAGTTGAAGCGAGGCAACTCCACGCTTTGAGAGTTAAATCAGTGACTTGCAAGACAATCTTTTTTCTCCCGTACTCTTCCGAAGATTTTTCAAGTTTTATCTGTAAAGGCGGTTCCCTTTAAGAGAAGAAAGACGAATGATGATAGCGACATCACGATAGTTTCTATTTGGAAATTTTATTCGACTTTGTTCAGAGATTATTATTATTAAGAGATTTCACGCAAATACATATGGAGCATTTGTGAAAATTAATTTTCCTCGCTTCTATTAGAAATCGCTGGTATTCTTTATAACCTAGGTACAATAGTTCAAGGCTCACGATATTAAACGTCTAACAAGGCCACTGCAATGGAAACCGATCCAATCGAGAAACAGATCCGGCAATCGTGAAACACGGGCAAACAGTAACGAATCCGCTGCTCGATATACGTTATTGGAAGCGTCGTAATTAGGAAATAGCTGAAGTACCCGTAAATTTTCATTACAGGGACAAAGAGAGTGCGTGGGATCGCGGTCACAAAATGAATTCGCGAAACACGTGAAATGCAACGTCGCTGGACGCTGAATAGTTTTCTCAAGGTATTTTCAATATATGTTTTGTTGACATTAAGCCAATTGAATGTTTCACAGAGGAATGAGTGATAAATGAAATTCCTTGGCGGATTTAATAATCGCTAATGAAAAATTTATTCAGTATAGACCGTCGAGCAGTGTAAGGGGGAATGGAACGATTTCTCTTAACGAAATTAATCCAGGTAGCAGAATAAATAGTTTCAACGTCGAAAAGGTCGATCCTCACGAGAGACAAGCTCGCTATGAAACACGTTTTATCGGCTTTTAGCGAACAAATTCTCTCATCTTAATTTGAAAAATAAAGGTTTTTCAATGAAAATTACGTATCACTGTCTTGTTTATGCGCCACTTTTATTCTTCCAGGATAAAGATAGAATTTATCAGGTATACCCTGATATAGCTGAAAAGTCGTAACGCGAAGGCGGAGAAATTCGGTCCTTAACGATCCAATTATCCGACGATATTTTTCCTTTCGAACCGTTCCGTGTCGGTCCCTCGAAACCCTCCCAATCCGTCTGTTCGTTCATTTCGATAATTAAAACGAAATTTCGCTCTCGGATACAGATTTAACGAATCGAACTTACGGCGGGCGCAAATGAATTGCTTCGTTTAGCGCGACTCACCGACCGTGACAGAAATATAATTTTCAATCTGTGCGCGCGTGTACGCGCTAAGTCAGACCAGGAGCGTGGATAGAGATCGATTCGCGAAGAATTTCGTTAGGAGAAAAAAAGAAAGCTAAGAGTAAAGCGAAGAGTAGGAGGAAAAAATAACGAAACCTTTTAACGGCGTTAAGTGCGATTCGAACAAATAATCGAGCCAGTATTTCGCATTCGGAGTTTCATTATTTTTAATTAATATCCATTATTTTTAATGAATCGTCGAGAAGAGACGTTTTGGAAAACGTCGACGCCGAGGAACGTTCGATAATGGACGATGTCGACGTTCCTCCTATTTGTATAGACTGTTTTATCTAACAACGTTTATCTATTACCTCGCCACCGAATAAATCCTCCTTCGCGATGATAGTAATATCCGTCATATTTTAATTACTAGTCTGTTGATCACGATAGCATTTATCTTAAGTTCAATATTGATAAAGAAATAAATGGCGAAAGTTGGTGGCTAATTCCGATTCACAGATAATTTCCAAAGTGGACGTTGTTATGTAAAGAGAAAATATCGATTTTTTATAAGAAAATTTCGTTCTCAAGCCTATTCTATCCTAGCGTGTGATTCTCGAGTTTGTGGTATCTCAGTTTTATTCTCACTTAGCGAACGAAACGAGAGTTTTAACGTTCTATGAAGATATTTGACATGAAATTGAAACGAAAAATCATGCACACCAATATCTCATTTGTTCTCATACTTTGCAGCTCTAGAACATATTTTTTATATTATAATGACCAACAGAACGTAGCCAACGAGTCAAGAAACGTTCTTGTGTAACTGCCTTTTCTAATTTTAAGCTCGACAATTTAACCCTCCTGTTAGTCAACCAGGGTCGAATCTTGACTGACTAACTGCTCGATAATACCGAGGAGTAACTTCCGCAAACAACAAATCGTCGATCTTCGCGCAACTTTGAAATAACGATAAAGCAAAAGGATGGTTCCCTATCAAAAGCACGAAGAAGAAGAATATTGGTTTTTTCCCAGGGGGGAAGCTTAAACCCTTCCACGGAGTTCACGCACGCGGATGCTCGCATAGTTTCCTTTGGTCGGTTACGTAATACAGCTAGAGCCTGGACGATTGAAAATCTCGCTTTGAAATAAGATATCCGGAGCCTGTGTGTCTATGCTGGGGGGTATGTGGTGCAGTTACTCGAACGCGTTTTCAATCTCATAAAGGCGTCCTGCCGTCGATTATTCCCGTTCGATACTTGGCAGAAATTTTTAAGTATATTAGGAATACACTGGCGGCCGGGCTGAATTATTCGAATGCTTTCAAGAAATTGCAGGATGCATTAGCTTACATTACGCCGCTTCCATTACATTATGAATATTACTCTGCCGTATATTGATGAGGAGAGTGGATCCGGCGGGCGGCGGAGAGCGGCCGCGCGCGCCCGACGCGACGGGGGCTTTTATTATTTCTTGCGTTTCAGACGCGCCATTTACGAATTACCACGTTAATAGGGGCGCGACGCGAGATTTATCGGATTGGTCGGAGCGCGGCTGGGTTCGCGAGACGACGCGTGTCGCGTCGTTTCCAATTAGCTTGAAAGAACGGAGGGAAGAAAAGGAGCGCGAACGAAGGTGATGGAAGAAGGAATACTCGATGGGTAATACGACCATAAAAGTGTCACGATCGGGAAATTATTTTCGAAGCTTTCCAATTCAGCCTGACAGATAATAATTGATCGAAGCCTGACGCGGAAAAAAAAGAAAAAGGAGCCGAGCATTAGCGATCTTGGGGCAACTCTTCTGGCTGCTCTGCTCGCTTGTATAATGCCGAGAAGAATATTTCAAGTGCGGAGAGAAAACCTGTCCCGATTTAGGAGGCAATTTTAAAGAAGCGTATATCGGTTCTGTGAAGTCTATGTTCGCGTTACTTTCACACTCGTTCGAACGCACCAACAACTACCATCTCGCGTTGTTTCTCTATCTGACACGAGCCACTGGTGCACTCTCCTCCCTTTTCTCCGGGACGCCTTGGAGCATTAGCTCGAATACATCCATGAATATTATCCCGTACTTTGGCGAGAGCTGAGAAGGGTGTCTGGAGACGTGGAGAAGGGGAAGGGAGGCTGGTGAGGGGTCGGATGGTATATAAGGTATAAGGTAGTCCATTAGCGTTAATATTATAAACGTTAGCTGCCCTCTGGCCATCCCCGTAACATACTCACGTGCGCCTGCGCTTTCTCTCTGTCTATTATGCATCTTCCTTTCTTTCTCTTTCGCACACCACCACCCTCTACGTTCTCTTCCTTTCTCCTCTCCATTTCAACGACCGTCCCCTCATACCTTTCATCTCTCTCTTGCTTCTTCTCTTTTCTTCTTTCTCTTTCTCATTTATTTTCTCGGTTGTTTCCTATCTTTCTCTCTTTCCTTTTCAATCCCTCTCTCGTCCCTGTTCTCTATCCGACCACGGACCTCGTCGAGTCTCTCTCGTCTTTACGTTCATCGTCGTACAAACAACACACGCTAATATACCTCTTGACTACACACGAAGAAAGAGAGAGCGCCGTATACACTGTGCTTCGTACACGGCGAACCTCTTACTTAGGTGTTCTGTTACCATACTTTATCCCGGAGCCACGGTCTACAGGGTGACCGGATTGAGATCCAACACCGGCCACCTATACGACAGGTGGCCTGTGCATCAGAATGAGTCGGTCTACTACTCGATTAGGTTCGTCGCTGGATAATGCGCAGTGTATTTTCTATCTCGTCGATCGACTTCTCCAGCTAGCTAGCTAAACAAGCTAACGCGCAACGTTGACACAGCTTCTCCGTCTTTTTCTCCGATTGTAACGAAGACTTCCAGGAACTCTGACAAAGTGACTTCTTCAAATCGACGCGTTACAGGAAAGTGTTTATTTTGTCGCAATATCCGATGAACAAAAGTATGGTTAATGGTTGACGATACTTGTACAATTACGATCTCTCTAAATACTAGTAAATCTACGTACTGGTATAAATATTTATTCTTCTCTTCTGCAAGATTGTACAGACAAGTCACCAACAAAGTACATTGAGATAAGTTTACTGTTAGGTTAATCTGTCTTGTGAATCACCAAATTTGCTTACGGACAATTTTTAAGCATTCTTAATGATCTACGTTTGTGAACAGCCTATTTAATTCGTTATCAGTGGCCTGATAAACGGTAAAACGTATCGTGCACATCGACAGCTTTACGAGGATTGTTAATCATCAAAAGGATTCAACTCATCGAAAGGACAGTTTGTACAACTTCTATTCTAATTGATTACCTTGTGTAGCTTTTTCTTTCTGGAAATTATTTTGTCGTTTGTTTTATTAGTTCTTAGAATATACAATAATTCTGCTCTATCTAGCATATACTGGACCTAAAATACACAGAAGTTCTCTCATTCCTTCTGATGTGTATAGGTCGTGATAGGAGCTGAAGAAACACTCGAGTATAATTAACGGTATATTTATTAACAATACTCGCTGTGTACACTTTACGTAGAGCTCGCGATTACACTTAGCGGTTCGCACTTCGGGTTACAACTCGACTTCTAGACGGTGTGTTACGATAGCGATTGAGCAGAGTGTGTGGTACAAGTTAGGACGATGATGCTCCAGAGGAAAACTATGATGGGGTATGTCTAAGGATACGAGATCATCGGATTCGTTAAGGAAAGCCTTCGTGAGAAAAGTGAGAAATGGACGTCGTTATTTTTTTTTTTTTTTTTTAGTTGGAAGTAGCTTACAATCAATTCCCATTGAGAATTATAAGTAAATTATTCTGGCGTGGTACTATGACATGAATAATAAATGATTATCGTATGTTTGATTTTAGCTGTTTAAATCTAGAGGGTAATGTCTTTTTAACATGCGGATCTGATCCGTCGTGTCACGTAACTGAGTAACTAGTGGGTTTCGGTGGTTGTTAATTCTTATGTTATATCTATTATTGAATTTGAATATTTCTTCTTTAACTGTAGGTATCTTAAGGTCGCGATGTATTGTTTCGTTGGTAACATACCAGGGTGCATCTATTAAGGATCTTAGAGTTTTTGATTGAAATCGTTGAAGAATTTCTATGTGGAATTACTCGCTGTTTCCCATAGTTTTATCCCATAGGTCTAAACAGGTTTTAATATGGCAAACGTCGTTGTTAATTGGTTAATCTCTACGTTGGTGGTTGAGGAAAGATGCTAACCGTCCACAAGAGAAAGTTGCTAGCGGGAAGCATCCTATGTGAGAAAAACCAGATTTACTGCATTTTTTCGTAGTAGGTAATAAATTTAGGGAATAATACGACAAAATCTATTTGTTCGTTTCAAGGACCTTAGCTAGAATCTTTAGAAGGGTCCTTAAGCTAGTTGAAAGTATGCTATGAAAATGTTTCGCCATCTGGCAATCATCTTGTCGGAAGGATAGGGTCTTTGTGTAGCAAGCCATGGGACAGAAACCGTTGGAAGATTTACTGCCGAGTGCCGCTACACTTCGTTAATATAGCAAAGACTAACGATGTCTAATAATTTACAATAAGTTTAATTATTCTGTGCAAAGTTCAAGATTGAATATTAACATGTCGAAGCGTAAGTAATTGAAATACCTTACTACGTCACAGAATCTTAAGATTTGCAACGTTAAAAAAGTACCATAATGGTTCCATAGTACGATTTCGACTGGAAATCAAGCTCGTACTGGTCCCATTATAAAGAACACATTCACCGATCGCCAGCTCGCGACAAGAATGCAAAAGAGCTTCCAGGTTCTTGGACGATGAGGATATCTAGTTTAGGCAAAAGAAAGAAGGCTAATAAGAACGTGTTGGCTTTTAGACATTCTCCCGGGGTTAAGAGAATGGCTCCAAAGGTCGGGCAGAAGTCGGTCCGGCATATGTCCAGTGGCTAAGAGGAGACGGTAATTTCCCGTGTAACTGTACCACGATTATTGTTTATTATGTATACTAATGGAGCACTAAGGGACCAGGCAGCACTCGGGCCACTCTGATTCGAGAGGATTTCGCTAATTCCCCGGCCGCGGTCTTTGCTTTCTAACGATGGATCATAGCGTAAAATGGGAATGCAGAGTTTACTTGGCAGAGATGCTTTTCGAGCGTAAGCAGAGATTATCCACGGATGCAACACGCAACGCTGATGCGCCCTGCCCACCCTTCTCCTCACCCTCTTTAACGCGTACACAACGTTTCAACCCGTAGCTATAGCACGAGCATGTGTCTCCCTACTTATTTGAAAATCGACCAGCAGCAGCTAGCTGGTTATTTTTCGACGAATCGCGAACCATTTCGGATAGGTAGGCTAAACCAGTCGACGAAAGTTGGTCGGATCGAAGGACGTCGAAAAGTTAATTTGCTCAACTTTTCTCATGAAATTTCCGAAGTTCCGTTTCATTTACATCCGCACGTTGCTAGCCTCGGTTACATCGATTCGTTCTCATCGACGAATCTACCATTCTCTCTCTCTTTCTCTCTCTCTTTTTCACTCTTTTATAGGACGATGATACTGGGCTCCGGTTAATGTACGAGCGAATGTTACGAACGGTTTCATTGTATAGGAACAATGAGATAAATTTTTATAAAAAAAAAAAAAGAACGTTCGACTTAGTCGACTTGCGTTTTGTGTTTCGATATATTTTTTTGATAAATTGCAGTGATATATATTTCTGGATAATGTTGTAGATCTTGTTAGCTATTTTACAAATGTAGTTCGATAGCGAGAGGTAAAGATGTAATACATAGATCAATGATATAGAAGCTTCTAGCCAAATTTTAGATGGTCGTTTCGTACATTCAAACGCACATATATACAAGTACTACTGGCTAAAAACGTGAATTTATGAGCTTGGAATGAAGCTCCTAAAGTTCCTCTATCTTGTGATACTTTTCAATAAAAAAAATTTATTGGCCAGAGGGAAATTATTATCATCGACGTCTGTAAAATGAATTTCGAATTAATAACAAAGTTAGTAGAAAATTCTATAATTCTCTCAAAAATCGAAGGTCGTGTAATTCTTTACAATCCTTCTATCTTAAAATTTTCCTTAGTAAAAAATCTACCGTTAACTTTAAATTAATAGCAAAAGTAATTAAAAATTAGTAGCAGCTTCAACACGAATGCAACTAGAGAAATGGTTCTAAATCTTTGCTCAGCTATATATATCTGTCGTTCGTAAAATATATAGAAATTACTATCTCCAAAATTACGTAAAACATCGTCGATGCTATCGATAAACAGTCTCGTTTCAATGTCTTTAAATTACGAATCAATTCCCAAAGTGGTTTTCCCACTAACTTGCAGTCAATACATATAAATGGTATACGAGATTGACGTGGCCACGTTAATGCGAAGAATTGTCGAAGGGTGTGCATCAGGGAGAGAGAATCCAACCTCGTTTCTTATCAGATACGATACGCTTGAATCACGGAGGTGGTCTCAAGATCGCGCTATCGAGGCCACTCTTGATCTCCCATTTCGTAACAGATGCCAGAGAAGCGCTCGCGCGTTATCAGGAAAAGCGAGAAAGTGGATTGAAACGCGAAGAACAAGACTGATTGCGCGACGTCGCTCCGAGCAATAACCTTAATTGCTGTAATTTCGATTGCCACGGATTAGTTGGCCACTCCGGCCATTGCATTGTAGCGATTTCACGGGAATTGAAATACCAAAGCATGACGACTGCCAGATGAATATTTTGCTTCTTTTCCTGTTTCCATTTCTAACAAGTGCAGTAAAAAAAAAAAAACTAGGTATGATAGATGTTTAAGGTGATACAGTTAATATATGCATAATGCATAATCTATTTTATATAGCTTGTGACTTTGACTTTAGATTACAGATTTTTATGCAAATCTATATCTTTATAAACACGAATAGAGGAATGGATCTTATAAGTAGAGGTTTGTTTTAACTTCGAAATATCGTTTTGTTTATTAATAACATTGTTCTAGATAACGGCAATTTGAAATTAGATTCGATACACTTCTCGATGTCATAGTGATGATGTGTATAAATCATGCATAAGTTTTCTTTATACTTCCTGGGTCGAAGTGCGGTAATGGCTGGACTATGATCCTTCATGCAAATTGATATATTTATAAACGCAAATAGAAGAGTGGAATATAGAAGCAGAGGTTTATCTGAACTTCGAAATATTATAACTCGAGTATTCAGAAATGCTACTCTTTGTACATCTTTGGATTTTTGTCACGATTGAAAGTATACTTAGATCCAGATTTCTTAACAATTTTAAATACAAATTTTAGATTGTTGTAGACTAGAAAAAGTTTATTAAAATCGATTCTACTTTCAATGACTTACGAGTGGATAGCGGTTGTCATAATAGTCAATAAACAAAATCAAAATTTCACTGTTGCTTCTTATATCCAATCTGAATGTCTCTCAAATATAAATGCACAGATGTTCTCAATCTACTATTAACGAATAATAAAAAATTTTGAAGCGATGTTAATTTTGAAACGATCAAGGCGAAGGTCTGTGAAGAAGAGAATTTCATGACTGCAACTAACAAGTAGCGTAATAACAAAGATAATAACAAGAATAGCAATGTTACAATGGTAACAAGAAACAACGTTGTTCCTAGTTCCATATTAATAGAAGAATTTTTAATGTCCCTGCCAGGAAATATCTCTCAGCGAGACAATATTTATCGTTGGTAAACAGCTTTCTTGATTTGATATTCATAACTCCCGCGAAACGACATTCAGAAATACAATTTCTGTCTATCTGTTTTTCCGAACACAGATATGTATTCAGACATTTCTACGTGCATACGCTTACAATTGTGTTTCGTCCCTCGCTGTATCTACTCGAACACCATTGTTGGAATGTTGCTATTAACAAAGATGTTAACATCTCCGCCAAATTACAGGTTTGATATGAACTTCATAATATCATAATTAGCCAAAATTCTCAAACATTTCACATCGAATGTGGAAAGCATTAAAAATCAAAACCAAAAACTCGTATTATTCCAAGATGAGAGTATTTACAGATCGATAAACCCGTAGCGACCTTGCAACCTTGTAGCAAGAAATTACCTGAATACTATACATCATCCTCTCGAATCATGCTGCTTTGAGAAGCACTGATCGCCTCATTTTACCCCCGCTTGAAAAAAGGAAATGCTCGATCATCTTTCACGGAACATCTCACGAAAAGGAAGAAAGGGAAACTATGAAATCGCATCGTATTCGTAATTTATACCGATTCCAGCATCATTCTGCAGATGTCCAAGCGGACGTTTGTTTTATTTATCGTTTGATCGGCGAAACGGTTTTTGCCCTGTACACTGGTCGTTGTTCAGCTTCGATTTCCCACTGATGTCTGTGCGGACTCGGAGAACCCCTGGCCGCGCGTAGAATCCTAAGATCTCCTCTGACGTCTGCTTAATTAATTACCATCCGCGGTTTTAATTAGCTGGGGCTTCTACCTTCTCTCGTCCTCTCTCGTTCTCCACACATTCCCTCGCCTCCTCGCCGTGGAAAACCATGTGGCAGCCAGTTCGTTGCTTCGTCCTTTCTCTCTCTCTCTCTCTCTCTCTATCTTTGTGTCTGCGTCAGTATTGCAGTGCATTTGTACGTACGTGGCTGTATTGCAATGTGTTTGTACACGTGTGTTTCTATCTCACTATGTTTGCACGTGTATGTCCGTATCTTAGTGCGTTTGCACGTGTGTATGTGGTTGCAGCACTCAGAGTCGTTACGAACCAACCGTGACATGTCCACACCTTCCACGCGAGCACCAGGTGCTACGCACTCTGTCCTTCGCGTACGTATACGCGTAACCTAGAATGCGTTGCGGTGTCCGAAGGGTGATAAAGAGGATGATAAGGGCTCGTAAATGGAGAGACGAAGGATCGACGACGGATTCGGTGACGTTTGATTCTCAGCCATCGTTATTCCGGGGTACGACGTAGTTCGATAGTGGCGAGGATGTCCAGCTGCAGGGAACGTCGAACGAAGATTACCGATGTTTCTCGTTTTACGAGCACGGCGAATCGAGGATATTGAGTGAAATGTAGTAACATCCGATGGTTGAGGATATTGTGAGGACAGTTGACAGTCAAGTGGCGGATGAAAGTATTTGAGCACCGTGTATCGTACGTTTCATGTATAATATTTCGATGTAATCAGACACGATTGTTATGATCGTATTGGTATTCAAAAGCAATCTGAAAATGCATACGAAAGCTAGAAGAAATGCTAATGAAATTTCAAAATGTTTCATATATAATACACATGATATATTCAGAAAGTATTTCTACAGCTGTTCAAATACATTCGTAACGTATATGTTCTTTTACAATAGAAAAATTGATTTTATACATCCACGCAGAATTGGAAACGTAGAATCAGAGGACAGATATATGTTTGTAACTTTCGAAGGGAATTAAATAAATTAGCGTGAACTCCGTGTAAATGTTATGACAGAAATTTCCTGCGAACAATTTAATTGCGCCCGAATATGAATATTTTGCACGATGAAATGTTGTCATTGTCGTACTGGAGAACGAAATTATATCCGCAGTTTCCCAGCGTGGAATAATAGTCCGTTTCGCTGAATGTTGTCGGCCGCTATTGAATCGAACGCGGAGCCGCCATGTCTTTTCTCTTCGAATTACCGATCGTCAATGAAGATTAAGATCATTCCGTATGAAATTTCCAATAGCTTTTATATCGAAGTACAAATCGATTCTCCCTAGTGAATTTCATATCCGCGATTCTCAATAATGAAGTACAACTTTTCGAATATAATTAAATACGCGAACATATACAAAATATCCAAAGTAAACTACTCGTTATTATATTTGAAGAGTTAAACAATATTTTACGTATTCACAAAACCATAAATTTGCATCGAAATTGTCAATCCGTCGATAGTAACAATCAGACTCTGAACAAATCCTGTTGCAAAATACTCGGGCATCAGCCTATCAAATCTTAACAGCCCACAATTTCTGGCTCGCGAATCCTTGAAAGATCACCTTTTCGAAAACAATCGACCCTCCATCACGCGAGTCGATCAAACCGAGCGGCGAAAACGGCAACAGCTAAGTTCATTTACCGAAAAAGGTTTGCGAAAGATGCGAAAAGGGGGTCTGGGAGAGATCGGCTGCAGCTGAGGAAGGAGGCAAGAAACCTCGTGAAAGGAGACAGAAGTATAGGGTAGTCGAGGACCGTAGCGGTGAAAAGGGCAGCCACGCAACAATACAAAGACAATGTGTTTGTTGCCGATTAGCAGAAGGACGAGGTGAGGTTTTTACGAGAGTTCGAGGTACAGGTCTGTCGATGGCGAAGTGGGAGAAGAAGAAGGGGGTCAGAAGAGAGGCGGAAGGGCGAGACGAAGGGACGCAGTCGTTTACAGCCGAAGAGAATCGGGGCCCGTGGCTTAAATGACCCCTCTCTCTTGGGTCGCCACCCGCGGCTTCCCCACCTGTGGCAAGATTTACGGCAATTCGCTTTTTGCCTCCTTTAAGAGCTTTCGTATTATCTTACTGCCTCCGTTGCTGCTTCCTCCGCGGAGCAAATGTACTTCGGCTTCTCTCGCTCCTCGTTCGTTCACCAACCTTCCTTTCTTCCCTCGTTGTCTTCGATTTTCGATTTCTGTCTGTCTCGCGGCCGGTACGTTTTTCTCGTCTTCGTTCCCTCTTCGTTCGTTTCCCTTCGTTGTCTCCTCGTCAGCCATCCTCGTCTTCTCTTTCTTCTTTCGGCCCGTTGTGACTGGTACCACTCTCGTCCTCGATACAAACGAGTATATTTGCTCAGGTAAGAAACAGCGGATACAGGTGTAACGCAGACGCGAATACAACGGGACACCTGAGTCCGTAATTATTTCGGGACGGGGGCAGGAATCTCCTTTCTTCGTTGCTCTTACGGAATCGCTTTAATTACGCCAGATTTGATTAAATCGCGTGTCTCCGTTGCAAAAGGCGCTTCCCGTGCTCTTGAAACTTTTCCTCCTTAAGTAATCCCCTGGTTACAGGAGAGATATGTATTTTATCGAGCATAAATTGCTACAAAACGATAGTTTCTTTTATGGGAGGCTTCTTAATCAAAAAATCGTGTTTCTTCTTTTCTTTCTTTTCTCTTTTCTTTGGCCGTTTAACACAGAGAACGTATCAACCTGGATGCTTGTTACCCTGAATTCCGGGACGCGCCGTTAACGTAGGCACACCTTCCATCGGACGTTTTAATTGCCATTGTAATTCCCTCAACGTTATGGTAATGGCACCGCGTTTAAGTACCGCGTTATCGTCCGTTAGCATAAATCTTATTATTCTAATGCCGTTATTACGATCCTAATCTACAGGTATCCAAGCGTGGTATCTTTCCTTTCCTCGTCGCTCTGTTCTTCGAGCCGATTCGATTCGCTCGCGGGCCCCCTCCATTTTACACGCCTCCTCTCCCCGCGTTCTTGCCTCTGTCTCCATCATCTTTTAACCTTGAACTCTCCCTCGTTACCGTATCACGCTTCAGAGCGCACGGTTTCAAGAAGTTTTAGAGATCCTCCGGGAATCCCATTATGAATCCCGAACCTAACCGAGGCCACTCGTTGAAACATACGACGATGATGAAACGGAGAGATCGTCCAATCAGCCCGTTCCGGTTGTTCAATTCCTCGGACTGTCGAGAATCGTTGCTCGATGCTGATCGCATCGTTTAAGAATGTTTCCCGTATACCGACGGTGTTTGAGCGGAAGAAATAGCGTTCGACTCGCCGTTCAATTAGCAGACATACCGGGCGTCACATTATCGTACTTGGTACTTCTCCGACGACTTTCACCTAGAGAGAAAACAATCGTATTTGATCTATGCTCTCTGGATATTTGTATTGTCAATTTGTTTCATGCTTCTGATCATCTTCCTTTTAACGCTTGTCGAGGTTTAGGTGGCGTAACAGTTATCTCACTTAAATAATCCTCTTTCACTGTAAAAAATATGAAACAATAAATTCTACGAAAAGAGCTTGCCATTTTCTTCGAAAAATTCTGCAATAGTAGAGCGGCGTGTCGATGTCGCGCGATATAATACAGGAAGGACACGCGGGGGCGTCGGCAGGCACGAAGGCGGGACGGGGAAAAATTTAATTAGCAAAAGCCCGAAAATTAATTGCGCCTGGCGTCTTATTGTGCTCTGGCCCTGTGCCTCGAAGCGTTGCCGAGGACCCGCCGCCTCTATATACACAGGGAATGTAATATTCACAACAGCCTATATTCCAGCTAGCAGTCAGCCTGGCCACCCCTTCCGTTCACCCCCGGCCAGCTTTCCTGACTTGCCTCCATCGACTTCGCCATGGTATAGTAGTTACGTACCCAGCTTTACAGTTCTCCATGCCAAAGGTAGCGTGCTATGCTCCACCACGTTGATGATGGTAATGCTGTCGTGAGTTCATGAGGTTGTATCTGCAGCGAGGATTCCCTGATTCTCATATATTACAGAATACACGATGATACTTATCGTTGCGAAAGCTTTGTCATACGATCATGGAACGACGTGGATGTATCGTGTGAATCGTTCATGAGTTCATCATCGACGTGGTCAACGATGTTGCTGGTTACCAGAGTAGTAGTGCAAGGGTTTGTGTAGATTCTAGACTATTCCTATGACTCTAATGACGTGGATGTATAGCAGAAATCATCCATGGTCCTATCATCGACATAGTGGACAGCGTGGCCGGACATCAGAGTGGTGCAAGTTTTCGTGTCCATTCTAGACTTCTCCCCCCGTAGCTGTAATGACGCGAGCAGGGACTCGAGGGGCGCCACAACGACGTTATTAATTGCTCCACAATGCCAGCGGCGTGTAGGCACACGAGGGGTGTTCTCCCCCTGGCGCTCGTCGATCGACCAGCCACGTCGGAAATTTCATTAAGTGGATTCTTATAGACGCGGTTTTCAGATTAACAGTATGATATGTGCTCTATCCCGGCCCGGGCAGATATTAGATCGGGGACTTGCTGTGCCTGGATGCTCTCCTTCTTCTCTCTTTCCGCGTCTCGATATCTCTGTCTCCCATGAGCTTCCTGGTCGGTTCGTAGGATGGCTGGCTGCTTGCCCGCGCACAAAGCCTACTACACACCCCGATATACCCTTTACCCTTCTGTAGAGCTTGTAATATCTACAGACCTTGCTACGGTGGATCCTGTATGAGGCGTCTTAGGAGTTGAGAGACTGTTCGAGGGTCTTCTAGGCTGGACTCACGCGAGAGCGGATTATCAAGCTTCGTTTCTTATAATGCAATATAGGAGACAGAGATAGCAGGTGCAATATATACATATTAACTATGCCGAAAGTTTCAGGCTATTCAGGACAATTCGTACAGTTTAACAAGATCTCTTAATTCTGATGTTAAGTCGTTTCAAAGAAACGTGGTTAAGGTTCATTGAGCTAATGTTGATAATATCGCGTAAAGGTCTTAAGGATCATGCAAGATCGTGCATTAGCAATGAAGACCACTTGACGATCGAGAGAAGATGTTAGATAATAGAGATTTTATGCGAATTTGTCATAGGTCTATTTGTTAATGTATACTCTTCGCATATTAGGTTTTAAAACAAGGGATGCATAGTTGTTCAGGTGTTTGTAACAATTTTGTACTTTTCGATGGCTCGCTCAACAGTATTAATTTTAATAGGTAGTAGTAAGTATCAGAAATAATTGGAAATGGAATATCAAAGCCTAAAAATGATTTTTAAAATCATGATCGCTGGTTATGCTCTGGTCGGGAAAAAATCATGTTTCTCTGCAGGGCCGCATCGAGTGATTCGATTAGCGTTAACCATCGGAGCACGTAGAATATTCAGTAAATTTGGCAAATATGCCGAGTACCAAATAGTTGGTGAATATTCGGTGCATCCCTAACAGCAATTAAAGGCAGGGAGATTAACCATGAATGCAGCAACTCGGTCGGTCAAAATTGATTCATTATTGTCGGTTTCTCCGGCGGAGAGAGAGCACCACGCTCTCTAGCTAAGATAATGTACACTAACCTCTGCCCTTCCGGAGTCGTGTGGTCTTAAGTTTCCTTCATTATTTCAGTTATTGCTGTTATTATTATTCCATTATTCCTATTATTTTGCGTATAATTATTATTATTATTATTTCACGTTAACTCGATGACTAGTAATCAGCGATATTTATTTATTCGTATATCACCGTATAGAATTTCGAGTAGGAAATTAATTACTATTGCCGAACAGGCTTCTAATTGACTATTAATTAGGAACGCCTAGTCATAGCGTCAGTCAAAGCTGCTTGGTGATCTCAGGCTGTGTATTGTATTGTATCCCTGTTGCTTGCAATTAAGCGGATAATCGAATACGATAATGAGAGATTATCCTAGGGAATTCTTTGATAATAGATCGTTTATTAAACTTGTACGAAATTCTAATTACGTCCGATGCGTTAAACGATCTATTTCCATCCAATTTGAGTGGAAATAATAAAACACGATGATTGATAGATAATTATAATGTACAATTAATTGGAATTCAGCTTTGATTTTCCGAAATCTTTGAATTGAAATACAAACGAAACCAAGTCTTGTCCATTTTTAAACTCACGCCCATCAATCGCTGAAAAATCGTTGGCATTAAAATTATTTACGCGTTTATTCTAAAATTCAAGCGAAACCGGTCCTGTTTGAAACATAAGTGGCTAACGAAAATATTTGAACATTTATAATACATTCATAAAAGGTATCTGCGAGTGTTGCAATACTTTCGTGATCCATTATAGACACATTCATTTAAAAGCATTTATTATAGAACGCAGCAAGCAAATAATAGACGGCAGACAACGTGTATCATCGTTTAGATTTTTCTTCGTTAACGTACCGTTACTGGTCGACGTCCTTCGCGTTTCTCCGAGGGGTGGGTCGGATAACGAACCATGCGGGGTACGGGAGGGTTGCAAGACCTTAAGCCAGAGGGATGAAGGGGGTACGCGGAAGGGATCGTGGCGGATGGGGGAAAGTTGAAGGTAACCGACACCCTTTCGCAAAAAGTAATTGGTTAATGCCTCGGAAATGAGTTTAGTTCCTTTTTGCTTGGCGAGCGTGTTGCTCCTTTTTCGGCACCTTCACCATCCACTCGCTCTTTTTCTCTCTTCTGCGGCCTTTTTCTCTCTACACATGCACACGTAAACATGTAACATAGACAGGCGTGCGCGCAAGTGCACGCTCACACCAACGAACGAAACATTCTTTCTTCCTTCAACCTGTAAAAGTCCCTCTTTTTATGCTGGCCTCTCTTTTCTCGGGTCTCCTCGGTCGGTCTTCCCGTCGTCCTTTCACCTTCCAAACGTTTCTCCATTCTCCGCTCTCTTCTATTCGCCAATTCTCCCGGTATGTATTTATTTTCTTCCCTCGTCGTTCTTCCTCTCGTCGTTCCTCTTTCACCCTGGCCTCTGTTCTCGCATGCACGCATGTGTTTTTATGCTCGCTCCGGGGCTCTAGTCACGCTTTGTGCCACATTGTGTGTGCCTTTGGAGCCCCATTATCCGCGTGTAAAAGTGTCATTACGGCCCGCGGCGAGGCTCGAAGACGAGCAGAGCTTCGCCTCCTTTCTCTCCCTGGGCGTCGCGACACCCCGGGTGGAAGAGAGAGATAAAACCCGCTTAAAGGATTTGTCTCCGTGTCCGGGCCGATTCGTTAACCCACCAGGGACCAGGGATTTTCTTCCCCTCTCTTCGTCGCCAATGCGGACACACCGCGACTTTGTTTTAAAATTGGATAAGCGTATCGACTTATCGCGCTGGAACCTCCACTCATTTGCCAGATCATTGGGTGGTATCTTAGTGTAGACATTCGCGGACTATTATAGGGGATAGTTTTTATGGATGGGGGTTTTCGGGCTCTTAATGAAATCTTCGTTATTTGATTGGCTTTTGAAGCAGATTTGAGGAAATGAAAGAGTTTTATGGGTATGCTTGTAGTAGTATTTTAATAGTTTTTTTAAACGTTTCTAAGAGGAAGGTCTTTAGATTCGTGAGATATGTTTTTTAAATTCAGTTCATTATCCATTGATCTTGCGTTACCAAAAATGTCCTGCAGTCTGTTTCCACATGCCCTTCGTGATTTAAAAAATATTGCTTATTACGATATTAAACTATTTCTTCTTAACAGTTTCGCACAATCGTGTCTTTTTTTCCAATCTACCAGACAACTGTAAAACGCATTGAATACGTCAAAATATTACATTGTAGTCGTAAAATGACATTGAAATAAGAATATCGATTGATCCTCCTACGCTCTTCGTATATTATATACGACGGTAAATTCTAGCCCTTCTACTAAACTAAACCTAATCACCGGACATCAAAATAACCAAGCATACCTACGTAGGTAACAGTCTCAATTATACCACGATTAATCCCAACGATCTCTCCGCGAGCTCTGAGATGGAAAAGAGGAAAAGATGAGAATAACTTTCTCACGTGCGAGACAAAAGCTGGGGAACCAGTTAACCCAGCCATTGAGAACCTAGAGAGGACACGGATTCGTTAACTCCGCCGGTGTTTCACCACAGAGTCGTTCCCGCTTTCCTGCGGCCGCGACGGCGACGCACGGCGGCGATACGATCGTCATTAGCAAAGGAAGAAGCAGCCCCGTCGTCGTCACCCTTTGTGGATTCTCTTGCGCCTCGTGTGTTCCTCCGTACTAATGGTCTTAACGAACCCGACACTACGAGCCCGCTCCGTCGAGGGTTAATACATCAACCGCGGAGAACCCTAGCTGATATTCCGCTGCCGCGGTATACAGCATACAGTACACGAAGACTTCGATTATCGCCAATTTACCAGCTGGCTCGTGTTTATTCGGTGACCACCGGCGTGGCCCCCGGTAACGCCAGGCATCAGGAAATACTGGATACGCTGTACGATCGATTCTCCACCCCCTTGGAATCGTTTGACGAAATTAGACGGTTAACCGATCTCGGCGAATGCGAAATGTCAGCTTTTATTCGTTGATTAATTTGTTTACCATTTTAGTAATCTTCCGTGGTTTAGTCAGCCTCATAATTGAGCAATTTGGATGAACGAATTAGGCTGGTTCTTTTGTTTTTGGGTTCCTTGATTTATGAATTGTATTTTTAAATGGTAAAACTCGATTCTGAAGAAGGTGACGCTGAAGAAATAGAATTTCTTATGGGACGTTAGGTAGAAAAATACCAGAGTTTGTTTTATCTTCATTTTCCTTTTACATATATTTTTCTCATATCTGAAAGATATCTTAAATACTGTGTATTGTATGTAAAAAAAGACATAGAGAAATACTTTTCTTTGCGAAGCAAATATTTACGGATAATTATATTTCTTTAGTGAAAATAATTTTTGTTGATTTATTAATAAATTAAGATGGCCAGAATGCCCTTCCTAGTTAAGAATCTACAATATAATAATTTCTGTACTATTAATATTAAAAATTCGTCTAGAAAAATTGGCTGAGCTTATCCTACTTAAATATTCGTTTAACATAATATTATTAATTTTTGGATGTGTAATTATTTTCTTTTATTATGTACCGATAATACCGATGGAAATCAACCTCTTAATCCTTTTAGTTCTTCATAAGTAATTCTTAACGACGACGTCTTATTCGATCTTCTTCAACGCTTGTATAGTTCCTTTTGAAAAAGCGAAAAGGGTTGGTAGTGGTCGATGAAACGACGGAAATTAATGGATATACATGGTGAGCATAGCGAGTCGTGGTCGGTGTTAATTGGACCGCAACGGAACGGGTTAAGCCGCCGGAGGAATGATCCCGTGATTCTGATAATCGATACAAGTGCCTGTTCGATTTCGTTCGCCGCCAGCTTGTTTAGAGGTTATGGATATAGCGTAAGGTTAATCGGATCGCGTTGGGAAGCGTTGCACCGTTTCCCATATACTTTCGTTTCACGTTAAATTAAAGTCGCTAATTTTCTCAAAGTGCAATAACTCGGTTGCACTGTGGGATCAAATTTGGGATCATACGGAACGTTTAATTCGTAGCTATACTTCCTTTTTTTCCTTTTCTCGATTCGTTTACGCTACTTTTCTCCGATTATAGCAATTCAATTCGCCATTATTCATAGCGCCGTACGGTACGAGTCATTAGGAAATTAGATGTAAATCTCGAAACTGGTTTCCATTATTCTCCGTTATCAATTCGTGTAAACGATTCTTATTTCTTTGGTATCGAGACACGCGAATCAAATGATATTTTTCATGTATTTCAATTCGCTGAAATCTTGCACGCTTCATTCTATTTATTAAAGATCTCCTTCTAATCGCTTCTCATTAAACGCAATACGTCTACTTTTAACAGTCTAAAGAAGTTTATAGAGCGATTTGAATTTATCAAATTTCCAATGAAACATCATTCTTAACTTTCTCAATCTGCTTTCAAATATAGAACTGTAACGTTGTATCAAACTGTCGAGGTCCTGGAAGGATATTTTAGTAACACAAATTAAAACATCGAAACAATTAATTTCTCCCGATTTAAAGAACGAGGACGACAGAACTGTCGAGGTACTGGAAGAATATTTTAGTAACACAAATTAAAACATCGAAACAATTAATTTCTCCCGATTTAAAGAACGAAGACGACAGAACTCTCAGGTCAACCTGACATAAAACAAACCCGAAAAATCACAAATCTGTTACTTAGTTGAACAATATTCTCCCTGACATCTGTCAATCAATTACAACCAATCAGCGAGACACGAGTCCCAGCGCAACGGTATCCCCGAATTAGCCACAGATCCCGGTGGACCGCGTAACGTTTCCGTTTTTTCTGACCGTGTCTCGAGGGTGCGCTCGCGTGTTCGTAATTTCGTTTACACCGGAAAGCGTCGGTAAATCAGCGACTTAATGAATTCAGTCGGGTACCCGGGCCATTTAGAAAGAGCGACGTGCCCGCCAGAAAGGGGTTATTCGCGGTTATCTTTACGAGTCGAAGAGATACGCCTCCCCTTGTTTCTCTCTCTTTCCCTCCCTCCCTCTCTCTCTCTCTCTCTCTCTTGGTCTGTCCCAGAGGCCGTGTCGGAATCGCAGGGCGGAAGGGGTGGCTGGGCTGCTCGTGCTGCCAGGAAGTCGACGCTAAATCTTGTCCGATGTCGAGCCGCCACCGGCCCGGAACCGTGCCCGTTCGTTATTCTTGTTAACGTTATGATCATTGCACGCTGAAACGTGTAATTTCGGATTAACCGCGATGTCCAGGATCGGAACGCTGACGTCCCTTTTGTCCCTTTTCGACACTGACGTCTTCGTGACATGGTAATTCAAGCCTGATTTATGCATTCTCACTAAAGTTTCATCTGTTCTTGTTTATTTTTAGTAGGATATTTAACATACAATATATATGTATATATACTCTTCTCAATTCAATAAAATTTTATTGAACGTAGAAATTCATTTAACGTTTGATACTATTTGATAATATTCAATTAGACGTTTCAATTGGAAATTAACGTATCTACAAAATTCGTATCGTGGTTTGCCAATCTAACATTTACGATATTTCATTCGTACTAGCAAAGAGAAACTGCACGTCCTTTTTTTTATTAATCGCAGACATCATTATACCACGGCTCTGCTTGATTAGTTGAGAATCAAAGAGCTAAAAGCATATTAATACCATCCGTACAACACACGCTTCATCTCAACGGAACATAAATACTTATTATTTAATGAATTACCATTCATTTCCGCGAATATCCAATTACGTAGGTATTCGTAATTTTGGTTGATCGAAACGAGTTCCAGAAACTGGACGAGCATCATCGCAAGCCGTGAGGAAACATTCTATGCCACTATCGCGCTGTTGCTCGATAGCGTCGACCGTTCGAGCGGACGAACGTGTCCGCGTAAAATATTCAACCAGTCGTTCTATGAACGCGTGTGAACGATCCGGTTGTGAAACAGAGAGAGAAGAAGAGAAACGGTATAACGAGCACGCGTCCTCGCCTATTTTCGCGTAAACGACAGGGCACGCTGAGTGTCAATTATATTTGTAAAAAATCACGAGACGCCTAATTGGGAGAGGCGCTCTAATTGGGCGACGTGTTTAAACCACGTAGACAGTGGGACGCGGAACCGCTTGGGTAGATAAGCCTCCTAGGAACAGGTTATATCATCGCTTCTCTCTTTCTCTCTCGGGAATGATTTCTTGATTCCGAGGCGGTTACGCTCGAGATAAACTAATAATGTTGCTAACGTAAACCTGTTTAACGTATCTATTACGCGCGGGATATGCAAATCCTGCATGCGTGGCCGGATGATCGGTGTGTGTTCGCGTTCGACGGCGAACAACCGTGTAAAATATTGATTTAATCAATCCGAGTCGTTTAAAACCGTCTACTCGCTTTTATTTGTCGTACGTTCCGCGCCATTTATTATCCTTGGCTTGACTATCCGAATTGTTTCTGCGAGAGTTCATTTTGATCTTGGTTACACAATTTACTTATCCAGCTTTCTTTCAAATTCTGTATTTTCCAACTGTAGATTATTTATTAGTTTCCTTAGATTATTACTAGTTTCCTTTATTTAAAAGTCTTCGTATTAGAGATTATAGGATTCTAGGGGTTGATATTTTATCTGGTCAAAGTCGGTGCTTGTAGCAGAGCATGAATTATAAGAGAGAAAAGTACAGTAGAATATTCTAAACACAAGATATGAGAGGAAAAATGTTTTTCGATACTTGACACATGATATTATACAGGTTATATAGTGTAACCTGTGTAATATTATTAAATACACAATCAGCGTAATCTACAGATACAGTAACATGTCATTTAAATATTAATTATTCTTGAACAGGTAAATCCTCAATCTGCTGCATCAATCAAATCATCAAATAACGTTAAAATCATCTACTAATAGCCCAGGCCTATAGATACACAGCTGCCCTTAAAAGCAAGCAGACTGTATTTAATTTTTAAAGCTCTAGCAATCTCGCGTGAAAAATATCACTACGGCATAGTTTCGACCCAGCGAAAGGGCGACCCGGCCCAGTCGCCGAGAAGGGGCAGAGAATGGGTTGTGTAAAAGGCCGTGGCACAAAGCCGGGAATCCCTTGAAAAGGTGTTGTTAAAGCGTTCCTTCGCCGTGTAAGACAACGTGAGCGCGGCAGCGTGCGCGTCTTCGCCTTTAATTAAACCCATAAATCAATGTCAATTAGTCTATTCGCCGGCCGTCCAGTAATTAATTATAATCAACGATTAATAATAGAATAATTAGCGGCGAAGACAACGAAAGTTTCCATCGGACGATCATTTCCCTATCTTCTACCAACGAAACCATTTTCGTATTAGCTTAAATCCTCTCTAAGTGATCGCGTCTTGTTCCGAGAAACGCAATAGCGCAGCCGACTTTTATTTCAGACATTCGGTCTGTCAACAGCGTAGCTATAACCGGTTACGTAGTTTCTCGCGAGTCAAAGAAGAAACGATCCTCCTTCAGGATTGTTTCGTTAACGACGCTCATAACGAAAATATCGGTCAACTTGCTCTCGAGCTACGGTCGATCATCGATCTCGGGATTTCGTTAACGCGGTTACGTTCGCTTAAACTTCGTGGCTGGATAACGAGATCCTTTGATTCCAGGGCTCTGTTACTCGATATGAGAGCAAAGTGCTGGGGGCTTCTTTTTTTACGAGCCTCGTCGTTTTCCTTTCAATTTGCGCGACACAGTGGTGGATTTGGCCTACGTTCACGGGAACATCTCTGGAAGGGTTTACGCTCGTAGATTAGGGAAATTGTTAGTGGGCAAAATGTAAAGAACAGAATGGCTTTACACGTAGATTATAATGTCACAGTAAATTACATACCTAGGTTAAGTATGAATTTTAAGTACGTTTTGAATAAAAGCAAGATATAGTGAGTGGAATTTAGACAGTAAGTTGATACCGGAGTATATTTAACATCGAATTACAGTTTTTATGGAGTCTCATGATGTGTATTCTAATGAATTCTTCGCATAAAATAAACATTCTCTTTTATTCCCATTCTTCTACAAACTCGATCAGAACGAAACTACGAGTATAGTCTCAAATCGATCTTCGCGCGATCCTTTCGACTGTTCCAACTCGTAACGGCCCGAGTTTCGGACAGTACCGATGAGATTCGAATAAATTTAATGGCAGGGCTTCGTGTCAGGCTGAAGAGGGCCTACGGGCCTCGCTAGGCGAGCAGGTGGTCGGTATGGTGGGGTTGCGTGGACCAGACCGACCGGTTTACATGGTTGGAGATCGGAGAACGCCTCTCAGCCTGGTCCTGGGAGCGAAACAGAAAACGAGAGGCGCATCCACCGTACCAGCCGAGACTCCATTCAAACCATGGAGGGGAACGATCGCAACGTCACACGTGTTGGTATATATGTACATACACACGATGAGGAGAAACGAGCACTGATTTCTGGAGCTTCGAAATTTAGCTTGACATTATTGTCAATTGATCGTCGATCATATTGAACCTAAAAGGCAGTCTGAGGGATATGATGTTAATCGGTTGAGATTGTTTAGTGGACTATAGGCTGCTCACGTTGTTATTTGTCGTTCGTGGTTGTCTTATTTTACTATCAAGATATTCAGTTTGAGGGATTTTCAAACTGCAGATCCAAGGGTTTCACTGTGTATAGGATGTTTCGAAGACTTTTGGTCAGACTTGAAAGAATCACGTGGAAGATGCTTATCAAAATAAAAAAATATTTCAAAAAGCATAAGTCTAGAAACATTAGTTTCGAAATTATAGGACGGTTTTCATCGGCGAAGAGATAGCGTTCGTGTCATTGTGTCTGGTCATCACGTTCCAAACGACACGCAACACACGTGAAAGGAATAGAAGATGTATAGGGAAATGATAGGAGGGAAAGCCATTGAACACGTTCTACAGATTCTTGCCCGGAATTTTCCACCCTCTGGGGTGTGCTTCTGTTTGTTTCCCTTCTGTCTTCCATCTGTTTATTCCCCGTTTCTTCTGTTGCTCTTTTTATCCCTGCCACCCCGGTTTGTCTCACAATTACAACAGCGGCGTGTCTCTTCGGCAATTATTAGCAGTTTTCGCCGAGCGTTCCTTTCACTCGTTTCCTTTTCACTTGGCTACACCGAATTTCACTCTCAATGTTGCGTACTGAGTCTCGCGTCACGGATGCCTCGGGTATTTCTTCGACGACAAATGGCATGCGAGCTTCGGAGAACTTGCGAGGAAATTGGCACCCACTTATGGGTTAAGAAATAGTGTAAAATTTCTTATAGAACCTTTAAGAATAAGATAATATTTGACTGATCAGAAGTATTACGTATCGGTATAATAACTACTCTTCGCTACTACTACTGCGATTTCTACTAATCTTTGAGTTTCGATCAGGTCGATATAGAGGAATCATATAATTTTTGTCATTATATTTTAAATGTTTTATTCCACTATCTACTGGTTACTTTGTTAATGTCTAATTGTATCTCATTAATCGACTAAATTTTACCATATAGTATTTATTATCCGTGATGAATCATACATTTCTTATAAAATAATTTGCTTCTCCTAAGGACTAGTTATGTACTCTAAGTTTCAAAGAAATGTGCCATTTAAAAAATCGAATTCTTTATCAACAATCGATAGTGCTTAAAGGAGAAGAATCTTAACCCTTCTAGTGCCGGCCGAAAGAATTGTACCTAAGCGAAGAATACCGAAGCAATGTGATGTAATTTGGTAAGATTTGAGAGAAAAATCATAAAAAAGAAATAAGAATGATATTTGGAAAATTGAAAAGAGGACATATTACAAAATAAAGGAAGAATAAATTAATGCCAATTGTATTTCAATGTTTGTTGAGAGTCATACTGATAATATTTATTTAAAATCATTAGGAAAGATAGAGAAATCAGTTTTTTTATACAGAATATATGGAAAGAAGAATCATTCTTTGGTCGTAGTTTGATGTAGAACGCGTAGTATAAAGCGTAAGTACTGTATTCTCAATTATTTGTAATCAAATTTCTACAATAATATCAAAACACAAAACTAAATGATAATCGCTTCAAAACTCGTGATTCATATAGCTAGTATAACATCACTGAAATATCATTCCAATATTATTATAAACGTTTAAAGTTATCCGGCCGTTGAAAATGTATAATATTTACTTATTATTACTAACACAAATAATCTACTTAGCATTGATGGTTACTAATGTATGGAACATGCAACATGTAATGTATGTAATGTGCAACAAAAATTTTATTCTCGGCCTGTCGATGCAAGATTATTTCCTGAAACATAAGGAGATATTCTATTCTAAACAGTGTTATCTAAAACCTGTGATTACGGTCTCAAACAAATCTCCCCTGTCGGATTTTTATCTTATGGCATTAGCGTACACACAGTCGTCTCGGTATCAGGCATCGCGGGAAAAAAGATGTCAAGAAGTTAACACCCATAAACAATTCTTTCAATTCGTAGAACATCTCACAAGCACAGAGCTTCTGCAGAGAAATTCAACCATTTATGACGTTTTATAAATTTACCCTAAGATAAAGTCGAAAAGAACGATATATCGTTGCTCGGCACTAAAAGACTTAAAGGAACAACTGGACGCGATTATAGTCGCGAATCGCGTATCGCATCGATCGACGCAAGTGTTTCTTCAATTTGCAAAACGTTCCTCTCGGGACGGACAAGGTAGAATGCCAAGCAGACAGATCATGTTAAGGAGGCTGAATGGAATAAACAAACAACACGTTCCAAAAGCAGAAGAGTGAAACAGCGGCTGGTGGAGTGTAGGAATAGAGCGAGAGAGAGAGAGAGAGAGAGCGAGGGTGGGCGAGGAAAGAGGAGAGGAGAGGAGAGGAGAGGAGAGTGAAAGACGTCGATACAGAAGGACGCTCGAGCAGCGAGGATCGGGCTTAAGAATGGTAGAACGAGCGGATAGAGGCGGGCCAAGAGGGGTTGCAACGAAATGGACGAGTCTTGTTGGAGGTTGAAAGGGGCGAGCGAGAGGGTAAATCTTAAATAAAGTGATATGGAGTACTTTCGTATAAAAGCTCCATTTCCAGTGCTCCAGTCGAGGAATACCTTCAACACGATTCCAACGTTGGAACTTTGTAAGGATTTTCGTTCCTTCCTTGCATTGACCTCATGAGGCGTATGCGTCCTCGCCCCCTCTTTCTAGCGGGGCTAATGTTTGTGGTGCTGCCACTTAAGAAATTAAATGACCGATCGTGTCAATACCACGATGGATACCCTTCTATTAAGCTCTTTATCGATCGAATGATTCCCTTTTTCTCTAAACTTAGGGGTTGAAAACAGTTATGATATCGGCTTGGGTCTTGAAACGAGTACCAAGAAAATGCTATAAATATAGCTACTCTGCACCATATCGCTTTCGGTTTCAATTCTTTAGAACCGATATTTCATCGGTTCCATATCGATTCTCTAATTGTTATTTTTCGGTTCTGTATCGGTTTACGGTTTGGTTCTATATAATTTATAATACGTATAGTCTTATACCGGTCTGATTTCGGTTACTAGTTCTTGCCAATTTTTCTTATCGATTTTGCCAAAACAATATATGTATCTTGTATTCAATATGTATCATACTTGTATTAAATATTACAAGTATGATATTAACATTCTAAGATTTCCTCTAAAAATATAAATTACAATGTAATGATAACTGCTATTAATAATTTTATAATTACTATTAGTACGGTATTGAACCAAAACTGATGTTTTAAGCCTATGTATTACGGATTATGGCGTTGAAACTATTCATTGAAACATACACAGTAGATACATAGTACCGAAAACCGAAATAATATCGCCGAATCGTAGCACTACAGGAAAGAATATAATGCTTCGATTTTCGATTGTCGAAATAGAGGCCGTACCGATTGATGCCGCGATACTTGACATATGAGACCGACAACGTTCTGCAGATTGTAACATAGTAGTATGTATGTCGGTTTCGGTATAACGGTTTTCAATCTAATAATATTTTGAAAATTATAATAAATTAAGAAAAACCAGAAAAATAACCGATGAATATTATTAAATTCCACTAACATAAAATCCCAGCATTGAAATTTATTTTATCTCCATATCGTTCGGAAATGACTGAAGGAATGATTGACGACATATTATTGGGTTGTCTGAAAAGCGTCTTTCTTTCGCAAACGTGTTTTTTACAACAGTGCACCTTTATACAAACGTGAAACCAAGTCTGTGAAATGTCGCTGTATTTATCTCAACAGAACAAAATGGATCGCACGTAATTCGACAAAATAATATAAAATAAAAAATGTGCGTCTATTATTTCCTCATAAGACGAAAGAAACTTGTCGGACAACCTAATAATTATAACATTAAACTACAATAAAATCACAAGCAATTAGAGCTCCCAATTTATAGCAATACATTTTTCAGTGTAAATCTTACCATACTTCATACCATTTAACATTTTCGCAAAATCAGTAAAAGAATTAATAAGAAGCGAAATCAAACCGACACGTGTTAGTGACTATTAGAAAAGAGACTATTTCCCATCCTTTATTCTCCATTTTCTAACTTCAAGAGAAACAAGAGAACAATTCGAATTCGCAATTGCAAAAGTAAGATGGTAAATAGAAAATACGTAACACAGTGTTAAATCATAGATTATAAATCATTTACAGTAAAAATTACCTACTACTGCTACATATATTAGATCGTCCCAAAAGTTTCTCTATAAGGAAATAGTAGATGCACAACATTGATTCATACATTGGATCATACATAATTCAATGAAATAATATAAAACAAAAAATATTGTGCATCTATTATTTCCTTCTAAAATGAAAGAATCAGTCTAATGTAATAAACAAATATGTCAAGTACTTATATCTCACTCGTGTTCGATGGAAAAAAGAAATACTCAGGATTTTCTACAACTATATCTCTGCCAATGCGATGCGCAGATAAAATTCGAGCGTTTGACCATCAATGACCAGTCAACACAAAACGATACTATACCTGAACGTTTTTTGTCTCCGTCATTTAGACAACTGATAATCCAGCGTATATACGTAATCACATCGTACAATAGAGGAAATCGTAACTCGTTGTCCTTGAACACCAATTCGAGCATAGCTATACTTATCGTTACACTCGTTAAACCCCTACGATACACAAAGTTCTGTCTCGTTGCACTAGGATCGCGCTTTCTTCCCTCGTTCTTCTTTCTGCTCTCCTCTCTATCTCTGTTACTCTGCCTTCTCACTTGTTCCCCTGCTCCCTCGTCTCATGATTTTCCTTCTTTTAATCGGTCGTTCTCTTCCATCGTGTCACTTGGCCCGGTAATTGATATCGGTACGCAGTATGCAAACTCATTGCAGCGTGGTACGGTTTAATTGGGAAGAGCGGAGAAGAGCCTGTGAAACGGCGGCTAGGTCGCCTCTTATTGGATCGCGTAGGCTAGAGAGAACGGCGGAGAAAAAAGGAAATGAAAAGAGAAAGAGGATTACCGCGTTATACTAAATACGAAGGGCCTGGCATTATTCGGGACCCCTGTTGCTAATTGGAGTAACTTCGTTTCTCGAACGCGATTGTTTACCGTTCCCCGGCGCACGAAGAGGGATCGACGCGTGTCAAGCCTTTGAAACGTCCTTTCTTTGCCCCGACAAGAATAGTAATTATCGTGGAACGTAACGGCTTGGTGGATGGTTGCTTCGCTCGAGTCTCGACGTCTCGATGACGACGACGACAACGATGCCACAACGGAGTCGCGTGTTTCAAGGTGTCCCGGCCGGTTTTACATTCGACGACCGACCAGGGGAATGCCCTTTTCCGGGGCGACAGAGTGAACGAGAGAGAAGGAGGAAGAGAAGCAGGGCCAGGAGACTTTATGCAAGGGATCTTTATGAATAAAACAAGATCGGTAATTGTGGTAATTGGAGGGAACAGTTAATTGTTCTTTTCGTACGCGAACCGCGCGTCCACTTTTGCTTCTTACGGGAAACCGGAAGTGGCTTCGATACACGAACCGCTTTGCGAAACTCGATGTCGACGGATGAGTATCTGCGTCTGCAGGAAAAAAGATGATTTACCATATCAGAGGTAATTGCCTGGTCGACTGGATTTAAATAGCAAGTCTCTGTGTTTCCTTCGAATCATTCGATTAATTAAAACAAACGTATAACGTTACGGAAAGACTACAGGCAAGAGGAGTAATTTATTTTAAAATTCAATAATCAATATCATCTTACCAATTGATTCGGTATTTGATTGTTAACTGAATTTCACAGATTTATCCTATGCTTTCGAGAAAGCTGTTTGTGAATGTAAAAAGTTGTTGGAAATCAAGAAATTAACCAAAATAATCTGGTCAAGTTCTTCTCGTGTGTTTTTCACATATAGGAATACTTATCAACGATAATACGCGAAGATGAGAGAATTATCCTCGATCGTAGCTAGTGCATACTTCGCCATTCATTTTGCTCGCCATTCATTTCGCTCTACCCCTAACAGTAAAGCAGAAAATTAATTCCGTCCACTTGCCGAGCCCGCGCACATTCCTTAAAAACCCCTTGGTTCACACGAGCGAACCACTCCAATCGTAAGCGCACGATCCACCAAACAGTTTCACCTTGTGCACACTCATTGCGAAAAGAGCTACCCTCCCTCCCTCCCTCCCTCCCTCCCTCCCTCCCTCCCTCTTCCTATAGCCAGTAACAGCAAGAGCAATTCGTAGACGAGAAGTCTGCAAGTAGGCAGCCGGAGTTGCGCGAAACGACACGTTTCCGTGGAATCGGTTTTCGGAACGCAGTCTGTTATACATATACACATATATAGTTACTATGTACACGTATATACACACATCTGTATATACGGTATAAAGCGGGCCTTCGTTTTAATTAGCAGTAAACAGCCTCCATTAAGCCCGAAGCAGTAAATCACCTACACTTATACGAAGTCCCAGAGAGAGAGAGGGAGAGGGGGAGAGAGAGAGAGAGAGAGAGCCTCTTTCCCTCGTATGGAACAACGAGGCATCTTTGGTCGGCGTGCACAAGCCCGAGCCGAAGGGAAACGAAGAGAAAGAGGAGAAGGAGCGAGCAACATATCGTTGAACGGGCGAGAGGTTTGGCCGATCGAGAGGCCGAGGGGGTGGACGTTGGAGGGGTGTACATTACATTTCAATTTGGATCTGTCCGTCCTTCTTGCGAAGAGGAGCACTCTCCCGGGCCGTCAGGCCAATGCGCACCACCGAAATGGGGGGAGGAAGGTTGCGAATTTTCCTGGTCCTCTCTCCGGAGCGGCGAGTTTCGTTGGAGTGGAGAGGAGCGCGAGAAACGACGCGTTCTCCCTGTACAGCGAGATAGACGTTTCTTCTCTTTCTATTTTCCCCTTTTTTCTTTTCCGGCTATCCTTTCGCTCTTCCACTTGCCGTCAGCCCGTTCTCTCTCTACGGCAGACGACAATAGAAACACGTGGAAGTTGCCGTCGCGCTTCACGGTGCCCGGAAGAAGTCAGCAGGAACGGAGCTTATGTTTTAACTTCGATTATTGATTCCCTGGTCTGCTGGTCGTTTTTCCCCGCGACTCATCGATCCATTCTCCGTCCCCGTTCGTTCCACTGTCCCAGCCGCCCGCATAGAACTTCATCGTCCTCTTAATCTTTTCCAGTTCTTGTTTCGCGGCTACCCGACAGAAACAGATCGCTCGAGTCCCCGCGGATTTCAGCTTCCTTGCCTTTGCTCTCGTTACGATGCAACAGTGAGAAAGAAGCTGCTATGCCGTTGATTCACCGATCGCCGACTCTCTTCTCTGTCTCTAGGTCAGAACCAGTGGCAATGGCAATGATGTTTCTTGAGGAAACAACTCTTCATACCAAGGTTTCATCGTCTGCGTGTATTTGCTGCGGATAAGTCGAACGGATTCTCGAAATTGGCGTGGTCTTTCCGCATAAACTGGCTCACGAGGATCGATAAGCATACAGAGAAAGAGTAAGAGAGAGGTAGAAGTTAGAGTGAGAAAGAAAGGCAAGGGTAGGCGGGCAAGGATGAGGGGGAAAAGCTGGTCTACTGCAAGTGAACCAACGATATACGATCCTGCAACTTCATCTCGACCTCTTCCACGAGTCAGAGGTCGTAGGTCGAGGGCTTCGTCAAGTCAGGAACCCGTCGATCCAGTTTGTGCCTGGAATCACGGTCCCGTTTTCACCTCAAAACCCTTGAACTCGACCCGGGAACCGAGTGGCGCTCACGCTCGCGCGCACACACCTCGCGTCATTCCACGCACGTAAAACGCCTGAGAAAAGCGAGAATCCTTGTTTGCTCGAAATCCACCGGCGAGTTTTATCGTCTTACTACACCGAATTTTCCGAACGGTAAATTCGCGGCAATTCGATTCGATCTGATCTCGTGAGACCATCTTCTTTTTTTTCTTTCTTTCGAATCCTTTACTTTCGTGTTTACCCATTGTTTGGGGGATCTTCTGAGGCTTAGAGATCTTGACGCGAATTCCTGGAATCATTCTTCGTCTTGTAATTGTCCAGTTCATTCCTTAACGTTAGTATTACAAAGGCGATCGAAATAATAAATTCCCAAATAGAAAGCTTCATTTTCTGATTATACAATCTGGTATTTGACGATTGAATCATCGAAATAATCGAATTGACAAATTCATGAGTTTCAAGATTATCTAATTTATTGTTTAATACCGGAATACTCAGAATAATCGAAATAACAAACTTAGCTTAGTTTTGATTGATAACGAAGTTGGCAAAATTTTGTAGATTTACAGCGCTGCATTTTTGGTAATTTAAATTTGTAAATAAAGTCCAAACACGAGCTTTTTCTTCCCTTGTACTAAATATCTTTTAATGTATATTTCATCTCATTTTTTCTTCACCACAAGTCTTATACTATAATCGTCGGAAGTTCCTAAAACAGTTCACCAAATAAAATTTCCCAACATTGTATTCTCGATCTATTTAAACCAGAGAAACACTCAGTCACCACAATGCAGAAAATCGCGTGAAGGATTCGTTCGTTCACGTGTACGATACAATTTCTCGCGATTTTACGGTGTTGAGGATAACAGTGTTGCCAGGTACAATAACCGGCGCTTTTAGCGAACATCAATGTAGCAAATTCTTATTACCGAGAGAATCGTGGCGTTCGAAGAAAGAAGGTGGGAGCGGGAAGGTCTTACAGACCTCGTTTCATGCGGCCGCATAGCTGCAATGGAACCCTTTGTGAGCCCGGGGGCCCAACAAACGGGCCTTTGTCCTCCCTTAAAAAAAAACGGATGGGGGGCAGACCGTAGAATGGAAAACGTTCGGTCGAACAAATCGAATCTATCGTTCACGTTGTTTAGTTTCGCGATCTGAAAGGTAGCCCTGTTCTCAATGCGGATTTTGTTGGTTCAGTTGTTCACGATCGTGTTTTCAAGCATGATTACGTCTTGTGTGTGTGTTTTTTTCCCCTTTTATTTCTCTGTGTGTCTCTCTCGATCGTTTTTGCTTCACGTTGAACTTAATGTTCTGAAGATCGTAAATTTATTGGAGGGAAAAGTAAATTTCTAACTTATCATCGATGAATATGAATTGCTATAGAGTGTTGTTGAATAACATATGGCCGACTGAAACAATACTGGTATAAAAGTCTAGATTTTAAGAATTGAAATTTAGTCGCGTATCTCAACTTTTACAAGTAATAATCCTTTTAGTATCGTTAATTGTGGAAAGGTTAAGCATACTTCTGCATTTGAAAATATCTTGTTTAATTACCTAAAAAGTATAATGCTTGCCAATAAATGGTACCGATCGACAATACCGATCGATAATCAAGATTCAGGATGTTTAAAGTGGTCTCGTTATCGATATCAGATAATTGGTTGAATAACGATACAGAGGAAGCACCTTGAAAGAAACAAAGGGCACCGGGATCTCGTTATTAAAAAACGAAGGGTAGGAAGGGAAAAGGAAGGCCTTTCGTTTAATTCATTCCGCGTTTTATTAAACGACGAAAACACGGCCGCTTTGTGCCGAGTAATAATTCACATGGGTTCATTGTTCCTGCTCGTTAAGATTTTCCTTTGAGGCGTCCGAATCTTTTACATTGGATCGTCTTTCCCCTATCGCCTTAATGGTGTCTTCGTTAAAATTACAGCGACGCGGAGAAACTCGATGGTCGCAAGGATAAGATTATCGAATCTATCCACAATATCAGCAAATCTTCTTTTACAAAAGAAAATATATATTGTAAATTTCTATCTCCTTTGTATTGTTTCTTCCAGTAAGATCGTTCTATTAAATCAATCTAAATTATCTCCTCCAAAATACAATTAATCTTTTACTATCGACAGTAAAATCGATGCTAGAACCGAAGTCTATCGAAGTGCGTACATCATACGAGCACATCGGAAAATGTAAACATAAGATTTACGATCGTTACGTGGACAACTGTTTTTTAAAATCTATCGTACAAGAAGTATGTCAACCATGTAATAAGGTTCGTGTCACTATTACACTTCATATCGTCATTTTAACTCATAGCGAAAGGGTTGAACATCTTCAATCTAGAAACAAAACTACATAAAACATAAAAATCGTTCTGATCGAAGAGTACAAAAGTGGCAAAAGTGGCAAAAGTCGGAAAATCAGCTGGCCCGTTGAAAGAATGATCGCGACGCTAGTGTTTCCAGCTCGTCGAGCCTCCGCACTGGTAATTCCCCTTGGCCGAGCGTTGCGACGTGACTGCACGCCACGGGCCAACAGGATGGGCGAGACAAGCAGAAACATAGAGGGGGTTGTCCTTTCCCCGAGAGACCGCAAAATCCTCGTGTCGCAAAATACAGGCCACTCGAGCGTCCCGGTCGTGGAAGCATGCCGTCGACATAGGAAGAGATACAGAGAGTGAGAGAGGGCGCGGGAGGGGGGGGGGGGGGACGAGTCCTGACCGAGAATCGTAAGCAGAGCATCGCGTCGTCTCGTAGCAAGTGCACGTGCTGCTGCCGGCAAAGAGCAAGTTTCTTTCGTTAAAGGGGCGCCGTGGCTTAGCGTAGGCGAAAGAGCCGAGGAGAGAGAGGGTGGTGGTGTATCCACGGCCGATAATCCCTCCGGTGTTTTTCTTTTCCGTTCCCCGACCACGACCCACTTATCCCGACATCGTAGAAGACCTCCAACCCTCTCTACGGCCCGTTTTATCGGGTGTCGCCGCGGGTTATCGTCGTGGTTGCTGCCACGGAGGGTGAAAAAGGGGTTGAGCTGCCGTACTGAAGCAGCAGCGCTGGTAGTGTGAGGTTGCTACCACCTGTTGGCAGGACAACGTCTTAGCCCCTACCCCCGATGCCAGCTCTCCTCCTCCTCCTTCTTCTTCTTCACCTTCTCATCCTCTTTCCCAAACACTCTCGTTTCCTTCTTTTTTATCCCTTTCTTTTCACTCTCGTTCTCTCTCTTCCTTCACGTTTCCTACGCTTCCTTTTTCTGGCTTCTACCCGTCATCCTCTTTCTCGTCCTCCCTTTAGCCTCGTCCTCTAAGCCATCCTCGCGCCAACGCCAATCACGATTCTCGTAGCCACGCTCTTATGTATGTATGTGTGTATGTATGTAAGTATTACCTAGAGAGAGATGTACCCTCGTTGCGTGAATTAATACCCGGTTGGGAATTATGTGTTTTGCGGAAGTGATAGCGTTGAGATGGGATTTTTTGGGTGGGATGGAATAGTTGCGGGATTATTCGAAATCGTGAAACTATTAATTTTCGATTAAATAGAAACGCTGAGGAAGAATCGTTAGAATGCCATTTGTAATGTTTAATAGTATTATGAAGTAGTGTTGTAAAGCGTGTCTTCATAAGGTTATGTTCTATTCTCTTTAGGTCCTGAAACTACCTTTCTTATCCCCCATATGCAAGTACGAACGAATTTTTCGACTGCTGCATGTGACTTAGATGTCCGGACAATAAGGGATCTAGGAATTCGCGAGTGTCGTATCGGCTGAGCCTCGACGGTAAGTTTTCGTTCATTCATATTTGAAAATAAGAATATCGTAAAATTCCATGAATACATAAAAACCATTCACGTCCTGCTTTCCTCCATATATTACATAAACGTAAGAATAACAATTCAATCTTCTTCGTATACGACGTTATTAACTAAATAATACACGTATTTATTTTCCGTGAAACTGGTCTCAAAGTTTAATGCTTCGTGTCTTCTTTACAAACTGTCCTGAAAAAAGCCAGCTCTATCACAGATCTACGAGTATATAAAATTAAAAAAATTTCAGTTATCTATAATTCTTTCATAAACCTATATAAAATTTTTTAAAAATCTCTGACTCTATTTGTGATCATTGATCCGTGATCATACCACAAATACATCTGTAAATTGAAAAAAAATTCCGATCCTGTCCATCGTCATGGACTATATTCAGATCGCGTTTACGTCCCATTCGAAGCCATCCCCGCATTTATTTCCAGCATAATTGAATTATACGTCTAATTGCGACGCCAGTATTTAGCATAGAACCTGTGGCCAAGGGGCCTTGGTGCTCCATCAAGATCTATCAACCTGTTTGCGTCGGTGTACGCTGTTCTGTGTTCCGCAACGGAGAAATACGACCACGGGGTTGGTCGAAGGAAAGGGATGGAGTAGTGAGATGCGATGGCCGGCTATGAGGTCCGGTAATGACACCACTCGCTTCTCCGCCGTTAGTATTTGACATCACGACACGGTAATGCTCCCGTGCATCCTGGCCCGCAAATGGATCTTGACGAGGCTAGAACGACCGTGTCACCTGATAAATGTTAGATATGACTATTTACGCGCAGTCGGCCTGCCGGCCGCGGAAAACATCGACGCCGCGTTAAATGAGAGCAAACGATCCCCTGGCGGAATTTCACTGACGTCTGCCTTTTTGGAAATGAGCGTTATTTCCGAAGTTTTGTCTTTTGGTCTTTGCGTCCATCCCCTAAACCAAACCGAAATATGATAAAATACGATGGCACGTTGTAAAGCTTTTCTGCTCACTGATGCAAGTAGACAGATTTATTATAAATTACTCCGTAAAGTTTGATTTATCGCGTGGCTTCGTTATCTTCGAGCGTAAAGTTCGTTTTAATGGACTGTGCGATTTCAATGATTATCTTGAGGTTTCTTATTTTAAAAAAGAGCTTGATATTTGAATCTACTGAGATTAATAGATAAAACAATCGATCAAACTACAAACAATTTATGTGGTTCGTTTTAAAATGATTAAAGCTTAATCCGCGATTCCTACGTCTGGTTATTACCAGCTTGAAATATATTTTACGTATCGATTTCAATTTGAAAGAACGCATTGCAAGTTCGACGAACAAGATCATGATCTCTCACGCTTATCTGTCCAACAGAAGTGGACACTAAGACCCGGCTGTTCTCCGTCGTCATCGTGCACGACGTCGTAATAATGATTGTTCGTCGTATCCGTGGCACTCGTTTGTCCCGTGACTATCCTCCCTAGACAGGTCTATCGGGAACGTTCTATATCTGCTAGTCATTGCTGGCAATGAGCGTCGAACGAAAACACGCAGGGAGGCGCTTCTTGTTTGCCCATTTTCGTCCCGTTTACCTCTTCATTCTTGCTTCCCCCGGCTTCTTCTCCTATCGTTACCTGCTGCTGGTCTCAATTAGAACGACTAAGAGGAAGGGAAACCATCGAACTGGTCGCGCGTGGGTTTTACGAGGAGCCTGCCGCGTTCAAATTGATTTAAAGAAAAAGTTTCTCCGCTTTGTGTCAGTTACGTAAGTCCACACTAGGATAAACGTGGGTTGCTATTGGCTCGAATCTTCTGGACTCTATACTGTTATGGTGTATCTAGTTCCAATAGGAATCGAATTATTTATGATAATTTAAAAAGGATTGAACCTGGACAAGTTGGGTCACTGGCATGAGTCATCGATGATACAGCATGTTCCACTACTGGAAATTGGAGAAAAACGATTTTTAACGTTATGACATTCAGTGATGCTATCTATGGTTGGATCATGTTCACCATTATAAATTACACTTATTAAATTTTGTAAAGTCCTTTTCTTCACTCAGGCAAATGTGTTGCGACATACCACGTCTGAGAATAAAGTATTTGAAGTGACTGATTTGTTCTGCAAACGAAATAAAAATCATATTTTAAAAGAGATATTTCATTAAATTTTGGAAGAAATAGCAGATCACTAATGAAATTTACAAACAAAATGAGAATAAATTTTCATAGGATCGGGGAGTGTCGAGTTCGTTGTGGTCACCCTCGCATGAGAGCGAGTTCCGTGGATCCTCTGTTCCTTATTGTAAACGCAAATAGAGAAACGGGGCCCGAGGCTGAGTATTGTGAACTGCAGAGGCTTTGTTGTTTTTTCATCGAGTTTCAGAAGAGACTCTCAGGCCCTCGCCTTTGGAACTATTCACGGGCAACGAAGTGGAAGTCCCATTTCTCCCTTGCCTTCTCGTAATCCGATTCCTTGGGACTCTATGCTCTTAACTGCTTACGTCGTGAACGCTGATTTCTTCTCCGTAAAAAAATTCTTCTTTCAAATAGTCAAATATTCATAATATCATATAAGCAGATGCTTATTATTAATTCAAATGAATTTTCGAATTCGATAATGAAGTTGTATTATTTGTACAACATTTTTCCTCTCAAGTCTTTGACAATATAGTCACAGCTTCGGTACCGCAAATATACATAACGAAGCACGCTATGCACCGGTATTTGTTGTAGTTTAATGCTTTTAGGTGAAAACATATTTCTCGTGGCGTTCGATCAGAGAAGAGAAAGTATTATAAGCTAAAGTGTTTATACACTTACGTAATAGATATAATAATTCGAATAATTCCAAAAATGCGTACATGAAATATTGCAACTGCCCAAAACAATTAAAAGGCGAACGGTTTGAGTCAAGCAATCATGTTCGTTATTCTTATTGTTGCAGACGAAACGACTCGTGAGTTATAATATCCTGCTTTCCGCCTTGTTACGTATCGATATCATACCTTTTCGTTACGTAGCACAAGCGTAAAATCTCGTCATAGTGACAAATGATGGAGTAGAAAATGGTCAAGAAGAGAATCTATGGAAGAAATCGGTGGTAGGTCGAGCAGCTTGGTCCGCGAAGAAAGAGGCAAGAGGGACAAATTGCGCGCGAGCGAGGTTTACGAGAAGCGTAAAACGCCCGTAAAGATCTCGCGAGTGCGTATTAATGGCCCACTGTGTACACTGTTATCGCGCCATTATGGAAATTCATTAATGCCCTCTACCAAGCCGGAACAACCGGCCATTCCTCCTCGAGAATCCCTCGCTTCGGTCACTTAGATACGAGATGATTTACAGCCCACTAAAGCCTTATCATCTCAGCCGATATATTGAAACTTCTTGTAGAAATCGTGGGATCCTGGCCCGGATGGGAACGCGGCACGCCGCGCTGCCCCGTTCCGTTTCAGCACCAGCCACCTCGATCAAACTTAATTAAATCTCTCGTATCTTCCAAGCCTACGACACCCTCGAAACTAACCGCGACATTTAGAAGCTTAAACGATAGAAGCATTTTCCAAACCATTGTGAAAATGGTTTGATCGAAAGTAAAAAGAGTTAGCGTATCGTATCGATTATTGGAAATGTTCAAGTCTAATATTCCAATTCAGAGAGTAGCATAGAAAGCGAAGTACTAGAAGTAATATCAGTCAATGAACAAGTTATAAGTTACAAATCGTAGCTTACACACTTCTTATAATTTTACAAATTTTATATTCCAAACCAGATAACTCGTAATTTATTAAATTTCGTTTGCTTCGTTAAAAGATTTGTAATTTACTGATGCACATTGATAACTTTCAATTTGCGATTTGTAAAAATTCGCTAGCGATATTGGTTCAATCGTGCAAGAGGGTTGTAACAGACATATACTGGTCTAGGGACTCTTTAGTTCGGCATCGATCTTCCTAATCGCGTCGTTAATATCTAAATATAGTCCGCACTTAACACGTTTACTGTGTATAAGATACCAGTACTCCTCAAATCTCTCTAGTCTTCTTTATCTTCACGAGTGTTTACAAGTAAACAAGCGCAACATCTTGCGTAACGTTTAACACACGTTAAAAACGTTCAACCTTCGTTCAGAAATAGTTCGGAAATAGCTTGAGTGAAGCAGCAAGAAATCGAGAACGCCGTATACAGAGACGGAAGAAGGGGCACAAGAGTCGCGCGGTGATCGTTTAACGACCACCGATAAAACGTGCTCGACACTGAGACGACACGTGACGAGAGTCTCGTGAGTAGCTAAAGCGACAGGATCATGGGGGACGATCAGCGCGGTCGATAAGAAATCGCTCGGAAAATTGGCTTATTCCGATCGACCGGCTCCGTCTCTCTCTCTAATGCTGACAAACGACTCTGTCGGAAGTGCCGAAATACCTGCGCATACCGGCCCGTAAAGTGGCTCCGTCGCTCGATATATCGACCTTGACGCCCTCGACAACGATCTTCTGTCGAACGATAACGGACGCTGTTAATCGGTCCCGATCGTTTTTCGACCACAACACGGCCGATCGGGACAGCTTCCACGCTTTTCGACTCGAAGATCTTTCGCTAAGTAGAATTCTGCTCACTCGAACTACGTTTATCGGTATAAAATCTTGATTAGCGAATCGCAGTATCTAAAAGTGAATTCGTATAGATGGAAAGTCATAAACGACCGAAAGAATCAATGAATTCCTATCATAGGAACAATTTGTCCTATCATAATGTAGTATCGTAAATATAATAATAATTAGTTTATTAATAATAAGCGGATTATACAGAGAACAATGGTTATTTAACATGAACTAATCGTAACAATGTATTATAATTAATTAACAACTCTCGTCAACATAGATTCAACTCTCTCTCAACAACTCTAACAACACTATCTCGACAACGCAATCCGCATTCTCTGGCTTCTCAACTAATACTGCTGTTAATTCGTTTATGTCTCTTAGCAACCCTTTGTCTTTTGTCTGATATCTTTTGTTTAAGCCCCATCATGCACATGCTCAGCAACCGCTCGTTTACAATTCGCAGGACACCCCCCTAGGCCCGTCGTCCACGATACTACAATAAGGACAAATGGAAACAAATTACAAATTGAATCTTCAAGCCTTAGAGACGAAGTTCAACCGACTGTTTTAAGGTCAATGTTGTATTACTTGGACCATTTCTTCTATCAGGATGTTTAATCGTTAAACCTATACGAGATAGTAGTTGAACATTATTTGCACGTTATTGGGTTGAACATTGATCACAGAAGAGTTGAAGATTTAATTTATAATTTTTTCCCATTTGTTCTTATGATAGGACAAATTCTTCCTATGATAGGAATTCACTGATTCTTTCGGTCGTTTATGACTTTCCATCCATACGAATTCACTTTTAGATACTTAAATTCGCTAATCAAGATTTTATACCAATAAACGTAATTAGAGTGAGCGGAATTCTAATCACAGTGGCCTATTTATCCTAGCGTGAATTTCTATTAAAATAATAAATGTTCGTTTGAAAGATAGAAATTATTAAATAGTTACAAGTACTGTAACTATTGTGCATTTCTGGAGGGATATCAGCGGTGTTGATCTCACAGTAGTTAAACAGCATAATCGATAGTGATTGCACGAACACTCGAGTCGATGACGTAAGTGACAGAATATTTTAACGATTACGCAATCATCCACATAACATAGTTGAACGGAAAACAGGTTCATCGTGATAATGATAGGTTCTGATAACGATGCACCACGTTTAGAGCGTTAGGAGAGGATAAAAATGGCGAGAGAACGAAAGAAGCGCAGATCGATTAATCTGTAATCAAAAGACGTTGTAACCTGTAATCGCATGTTATATTCTAAATACATAACCCTTCTTGATCAATTATCAACGAGCAGGCTATGTAATTGCTTCATTCGAAAACTTCCGATTGATTCATGCGTTCATTTTCTATCGACAGCTATTTTATTAACGAACGAAAACTACGTGCGTAGCATTTACTTTATAAAATTTTATTTCATAATGCACGAAGATTAATTTATGCTAAATTACGCCTCCGTTCTGATTTTGCAAATCAATCTCCTGCTTTCAAACGCTATTATACTTTACATCGTTGTAAATTAATTCTTTTTACTCTCATTTCAACTCGGTTTATTGGAACGAAGTACCTCGTCGAATTTTACAAAGTAAATTTAATACATCGAAGTTGATTGATCGATCATGTGTAGGCGACTGCTTTGAAAAAGGAGTATCGATTCGTTGGTTTCAAGACGTATTAGTTAAAGGTGGATTGTTCCTCTGAGACAGGTGTATTTTTGGAAACGCGGCATCGTTCCAAGCAAACGACAAGGTGCTTATACCTGTGGAATCGAGTTCTAAGCGCATCCGCATTTAGATTTACAAATATTGGATTGGCCAGCGGCCAGTCAACGGCTAGAATTATCAGCAGAACACAATCACAAGATACCTCCACTGACATTGACATGACGTAATCTTCCGATCGAATCAGAGCCATTAAACGGTCACTGCGGAAAATAACTTGCTCGCGAAGAATCGAACGGAAAAAGTCGAGTACAATGGCCGGTAATTTTTTTCCTTTTTTTTTTTTTTGTTTCGATCGCTTTTTTGCGTGATTCGATTGTTTTCCAGTGATTTGATTTCGACTTCGTGGACCGAGTGAATTGCTCGAAATAATTAGATTTTGGTCCTTTGTAAAGGGACCTGTGAATAGGTACTGGTCCACGTTACACGAGGTTGTTATTGCGAAATTTTCAAAGCTTCAGGGCGGAAAAAAATATTTTCGCTGGTGAAAAACATTTTATGTCCTCGCGGATAGTACAAATATCGTTGTGATAACCTATGTTTTATTTTTTCAAATTTCCAAATTAAATTTCCTATGAATAAGGAAAACTCTCTCTAGTTCTAATTGATATCATCGATTTTCGATTTAATTGCGTTATTCACAGTCGACTGTATACCATCATCGCGCGATCCACGTTCAAAACGGCTATCATCTAAATTAGGGTACGTTAATTTCGGGTGGCTAAGCTTCCTGTCCACGTTCGATGGTCGTTCGTTTAAAGATCATTTCTCGACTTGTGATCGGTATCGGTGCAATTTTGTTGTCACATAGCTGGAACGTTAGTGCAAATTTCAATTGTGCATTAAAGGGATACGTGGCGCTATTGAACCTGTTGCGGTCACCGTCGGATTTCGTGAGCCGTTGGAATAGCTTTATCGTGTCTCGTCTCTCCGGTCCATACAGTTTCCACCGAGATAACATACTATATCCGACGACTCCATAAGATAATCTTATTGTTGGCGTGTATCTAACTATTGTTACAGAAGGTAGTTTATGCGAATCTTTGATCTAGATATATATATGTGTGTTGCAGATATATGTATATGTGCATGCACAGTCGGACCATTTCGCAAGGTGAAACAGTGCGCTTCGATAACGCGGACCCGCGTTAATTGGTTCGTTTAAGACCAGTAATTGCGTTTCCTTCGAGCTGTCTGATTGTCTGGAATGAATCTTGCCGGTTGAAGTTCCGATTCACGACCGTGCACGAGGGGAATTTTCATCGTGCACCGTGCGTGCGTAGAATGACACTTGAAATCGGTATTTTTCCACCATTGTTCTCGATTTCACTGCTATGATATGATAGAGAGTAAATGGATTGAGTAGCGATGAAAAGTATCTATCCAAATTCGGCGAATTAAATGTTATCCTACAATATTTATAAAATTGTTTTATATAAAGAGAAAATTATAATTTCAAGGTTTATAGGGATATTTTCCATAGCCATTTTTACAGAGCCAGGTAGATTTATATCAATTATTGATATAATTTTTCCTCGTGGCCAGAATTTAAGAAATATTTGAGTTGGAAACTGTACAGAGAAGTGGAAAAACGGGGTGGACGGTGGTGAACAACAAACAACGACCGCGATGCTTTGGCCAAAATAAAGTCTGCCGCACGAATTGGATAGAAATAGAGAGAGGCCGTGTTATAGTTTCGTGCAAATATTCGTCGGTATTCCTTCCTTCTCCCACTGACATAATACGTATCAAATGACATTCGGAACAAATTTCCACCGTCTATTTTCCGGCAGATTAAATTCGGTTTTCGATACGTTTAACGACTTCGATCGGCAAACCGTACGATTTCGTGCCTCCTCTCTTCATACAAGCTACGGAAATAACGGGCTTTCATCGATGCTACTCGATGAAATTCCGTTCGATTATAAATCGCATTTTTTCGGATGACAGTACACCGTGTAATAAGCAAACGTCTTTCGTAATATGAACGAACTTGAAGAAAGACCTGTTTGATAAAGTACAATCGGAGGTGCGATTAAGATTTTCGTATCTTGCGATCACTGTATCGATTAATTTTAACATCCTTACGATTATTGCATATTTTATAACTCAGATCCTTGGAATATCTAATTCAATTCATCTTCGATTTTTTGCTAAAATTCGCACTAAGAACGGTATCGTAAGTGACTGATAATAAACAATAGAGAAAGAATGCGGTGATTCGTGTTAAAGTGTGTCGTGACAACGTAAATACGTTTAGCGGACGAACGTTTTTATGGAGCGAGTCTGGGTAAGAATTGAGCAGAATGAGGCACGCGAAATTCCATCTCGTCGGTGGTGTGCTTTCGTCCAGGATGAATCGTGAAACATTTTTACGAACCTCGTAAACGAAGCCGTATCGTCGAACTGCTGTCGCGTACATCGAACGAATTTAATTTCGCTAAATGGTAAAGAAATATTTCGATTGCTTTGGTAAATATTTGTCCGTGTATGTAGGTGTATTCTAAGTGGATATGCTGAACGCTCGTGTGAAGAGCTTAATAGGTATATGTACGTATATGCCGTGTATGATAGAATGTTTGTTGAGAGACGCAATTAGCTTTTTGGAATTGGACGTGCAGCTACTTGAGACCGGTTTCGCAGTTTCAACATTGGTAGGAAATTTTTCTTTCGCAATCTCGACGCTTCGCGTATCAAATTTATAATTAATGATCGCCATGTAACGCAGTTAGATGCCGTAAATATAAGTTTCTTATTAACTTGCAAGCAATACTATCCACACGTTCCGTACGCACTGTTGATCGTAATTTATTCGAAATAGAGACGCAAAGGCCTTCTTCGACGACTCGAGAAAGGATAAGTATTGTGCTATTGACAGTGTTATACGATACTCGATATCAAATGGAAGAAGTTTTCATAATTCGACGATTAATTACGTTCTTTAGTCCATTAATCGCCTTCTTCAATCTATTAATTGCCGAATCAGCTATTATGAAAGCCTTGTGGCCTACGGGTATCTTGTTCCTAGCATTGTCATCAATCAATTATACACGTCAACCTACAGTAACGTAACAACCCAGGAACATTCCATGTCTTAACACCAGCAAGTATTTAAATTCAGTTATTTACTGCGTTTATCTTAATTATATGGAAATGAAAGCTATTTAAATGGAACAATAAACATCCTACGAGTGCCACTTTTCAACGTCAATAAATATCGAAACGATAGCACAGTTGCTCTAACGCTGACACTTCGAACAATTACTTTAACGAAATTAACATAAAATCGGTTTCACTCACTCCTCCAACCCTAATTCCAACTAAAGAGAATTCCCAATTCTCCGCTATATGACCTAAATGTTTAACTCGCGACCTAATTATGACCAATCAAGCCCACGTTATTTTCCAACTGTGCGAAGTGTAATGGTGAACCTGACACGCCCCGATCGAACTACGTACTCTGTTTCACAAGATTTCACCGATAAAATTTGTACCTTCTATATCATCGATATTAACTCTCGTTGACTGACATCGTAGCCATGGTTAATTCCGCGTCGATACGATAGCCTCGTGCGAGTACACTGACGGCCACGCACACGATAGCACGTGGGAGAGCCGGACACGCCAGATGCGGCGCGCCCACGCGGTGAAAGTCGCGGTAATTGATTCCGTGCTCTTAAGACATCTCCCAAGGAGATCCCGCGGCGAGATTAAGCGCGAGAGAGGATCGCCTGAGAACACCGTAGCCGCTTCGATAGAAATCTAACGGGGCGAGGGAAGGCCTGTGACCGTTATATGCGCGTCTGGCCTCCAAATCTGGAAAGAAAAAATAAAGGCGTGCGTCGTGCACGCGGAAAATTTACACTGGGGATTTCCTCGGGCTGTTAAAGTATGTGCTGGCGAAGGGATGACTTCTTGATTCTGTCCGAGATTGCAGATTGATGATCGAGATTGGAATTTAACAAGCAAGACATTGATTTAGACGTTACGCGAGCTTAATTGGGAATCCAACGAAGTTATGGTTAAGTGTTTAACTTGGTATAGCGGGGAATTTGGAATTTGGTTTAGTCGAGATGGAGCTGAGCGGGTTAGTGAAACTGATACTGTTATCGTTCAAGATCGAATCGATGTAGCTCGTTTTTCTTCTTCTTCTTTCTTTTTTTTTTTTTTTTTGAAAAGTGGGCTTAGAAATTATTTTAAAAAGTTTGACGTACATTTGATATTCGATGTACTTGCCAGGTGCAATTATCGCTCGTCAGTTTTGTAATGATTTCACTTGAAAGTTGAGAACGCAGAATTCAATTCTTCCAGAGACTTAAATATTTGCACGATACTTGTACACTTAACTATGTCTCAACTTGAAGCTGGAAACTTTATATAAAACGTGATATATGATACACAATGACCATGTAATGATGCGTGAATACGAGTTTGATGTTATTTGTACAATTAAAATTTTGCTTTACGACGTGGTAACGAAATTGATTTGAACTTTAGACGGGGTTAATTGGCAATCGACTTGTGGGAAAGTTATTGGCGAACATGGACGGCCGTCAGCGTATTGTTGGAAGAATACAAACGCTCTGGCTATGGAGAAAGTGTAGAGAATGCAGGATGGTAATTGATGAGTGTAAATGATTGCCGTGGTTCTGTGGTATTTAGAGCTCGACGGTGGAATGTTTCACGATATTACAAAGGTTACCTTTTGTAATAAATTCTTATGAAGAATTTTCATGTTTCATAGAAACTACTTTCTTATAGCAAATGTTTTGTTCAGTTATCAATACTCCGTCTCTTCAACTTTTCTGTGATATGATATTAGACAAATTTATTATCCGAAATAACGAAATAACCGTGACACAGGCTGCTCATATAACTGAACTTTTCAAATAATCAGACAAGTTTTAATAATATCATTTAAATCTAGTTTTTAATCTTCTGTTATTCAATCTTTTTTAGGAAGTATCATCTGCAAATATTTGCTAAATGTTAAATAATTGCTAAATGTTTCAATAATCGATCGTTCTGTTAATTAATATTTCGATAAACGAAATTCTGTGGAAATTTTGCGAGAAATCTTGGAGTTTGTAAACTTTCTTCGAATTCTTGAATATCGTTTGAATTCTGGTAGTCTATCTCCTGGTGTTTTCATTTCCCGCCGACCACCGTCCACGAAGTCAAGTGGCCGCGTCTCGAGGGATCGGCTCTCAAGCTTCGAAATGCTTTCTTTATTTTTTCATAATAACGATGAGTCAACCGTGTGCAGCAACTGAACGAACTGCATAAGGATCGAGAATCATCGAAGTAAAATGAATCGTGAAGAGCGCGACGTTTTCAAAGGTGAATAAAAAAGCACAGTGCTCCTTTACTAAATGCCTGGTTCTTCGCCATTCGAATTTCGAAGACATTTGCATTGCGTAGGCTGCAGATAAAACACGGAGCGCGATTTAGTGTTTATTTTAAAACACTCAAAATACTATTGAATTCGGGTCTGTACGACAGATAGTTCGAAATCGTGTCTTTTGATTAACGCACCTTTCATATACATACTTTAGCTTAGTTTAGTTATCTTTTTAAATTTTATTGAAATTATGTTTTTCAGTTTGCTTCATTTCTATATATTTTCTATATATTTTAGAATACACGTACAAAATTACTAGATGTATTAAAACGATACAAAATCATAGCTGTTGTAGAATTGTCATAAGCTCTTGCAAACGTAATAGAAGAGTTAGAAGATCCAATTAACCGAAGAATATTTCGTTCGTTTCTTTAAAAGATAGAATATTTTTTTCTCAAGATACACGAAGGACGTTTGATTAAGGTTTTATGAAAAAATTCGAAGATTTATGAAAGAAAAAATGTTGTCGATTTTCATCGTCACCATTCGGTACACGGTCAAATATATTACGTTCAATAAATTTGACAGTAGGAGTATCAAAAGAATCGATCGGATGCGGTCTCGTTCTCTCCCTGTTTCGTACTTGCGCCCGACTATTCCACAATAGACACCAAATGTCGCGTTCAAAATTGAAAGCTAAAACGCGTTAACAACATTCCGCCCATCTGAATCGATTTCGTAACAGCAACAACGTAACTCGCATTACAAACTCTACAGGAGGACGTAAATTTCGCGTGTCGCGGCTACGGATTTTCCGGCAATATCGAAATTTGATGGAACACGTTCTGACCGTTTCAAAACGCTTCTACCAATATAATTCTAAGACAAAGCAAAAGGATGTCTATTCACACATAAATAAACCTCTGTATACAAATTTCTATATAGCATCAAACAATTTTATTAAAACGCGCGTGCAATTTAAAGTTGATAATCTACCTCAAATATCAAACTTTCATTAAACACCATTTCGAATGCTTCATAAAAAAATTCACGCAATATCCTATGCTCTTTAAACGGAAGCGTATAATTCGAACTTCATAAAAAAAAAATTTCATCGATCAAATACTGTAATCGTTAATCACGAATGATAACAACGGACGAAAATAATTCTTTTCCCGCTTGTTGCAGTGAGAGAATAAACCACCTCCGCTTTCGTACGCGGCTCGTTAACCGTTAATAATGATCATTCGATTACGGGCATCGTGCATAATTCAATAACGATCCGCGCGCGCGGTTTAGGCGTAACGTTGCAACGCCATCGTCACGCTGGCAAGCCATGACGATGACACTCGTCCCGCGTAATCGGTCATTACGGCCGATGACGTGCGTTTTGCGTGAGACTGCGGCCGCCGCGCGTTAACTTTGTTAACATTCGAACGAGATTCCCGTTGCATTAGCGACTGATGGACTGCCTCGGTCCAACAACGCGCATTAATCTTACTCCCGAGACTCTCTTCTTATTGAGGATCCGAGCCAGCTAACTCGACGATCTTCTTCGATTCTTTGGGAATGCACTTGACTTTGCTTCAACCACTTTGAACGAATGTTCGGCACCCGTATTGGTTTAGTCCGATCGATTCACTTGATACACTATGAATTCTTTGTTTTCCCTTCCTCTGCTCTTTTCCACTTTTTCTTTTTCTTTATTATAGGGATGAGGTTTTATTCTCATAAATGTGACAAATAGATTGGAGATGTCTATGCGAATTGGTATTTTCACGAATATCGTTCAAAGAGGATTAGTATTTCCATTTGACGCAGTGAAAAAAATCGATTCTTTTCTTTGTTACATCCTTTTCTATCGTTGTATCTTGCCTTGGAAATGTGATCTTGTATTTGTATATCTAAAGATGAAATGACAAAGTTGCGTAGTTGGGGCTGAGTGCAAAATTTGAAACGTGTTTTTCTTGAAACTGTGTTATTGCGACCTCTCAACTAGGTGGCGATCAGTTAAATTGCAACTGTTCGGTTAGGGTCGCGAACCTTGAACGATATTAACGCTCAAGGTGGAGGGAGATTAAAGAGTTCTAGTTTGCGTGTGATTTGTATGTTTATTTGAAGTGTTTAGTATAAACGTAAGAAATGAAACGTAAATGTCTTCTTCTCGAAGTGTCTGGTGCTCATAATGTACGTTTCCTACGAGGTGGGAATCTATGTCTGTTCAATCATTTGACTATCGAACTGTCGTTGGCGTTTAGCAAGTGGTGCGTGTCGTGCGTGTCTGGTCGAGGGTTCGTAACGTAATTCTCCTTGGGGTCGAAGTTTATGACACGTCATTTGCTATTGAACGGAACGCTTAAAAATGCTAATTATGTTGTGGGTGTAATCTGAGTTTTAAACTTTACAATGTGCAATGTGGAAAATTGCAACTTCTCAAAAATAGCAGATGTGCTGTCCGTGTCGTAAAGTTGGGATAATCTTATATCCTCAACATCTGTTTAGCGAAATTGTTTTCATAATCTCACAATAACGAACTAACTAATTTCTTGCAAATTTTACATGTGTATATATTATAAAATGGATGCCTAATAAGCTTCTTAAGAAAATAGAAGTTTAATAGAAACTTTCGATTTAATTTTCTAAATATTGTAATGGCTACTTTACTCTAAGTGCTTTATTTCGCATACTTTTCATATTATGTGTATTTTATACAATTTTGCACCGTTAAATTACTCATAATCAACAATCTTCTTCTCTCTAATTTCATATAATTGAACAACAAGTAATTGAATTATCAAAGTGGTATGGAACAGCCTATAGATTGTCCTGTTTACAGGAATGTTTACTAAAGTAAGAATTGTCGTTCGATAGAATTTGATCATCTACATATGTATGTACCTGCGAACCGTTAAACCAATCCATTCCGTTCGTGACATTTATAACGCATAGACACGAGGCTAAACATTTTCTAAAGCGTGTTCAAACGATTTGAAATTCTACTCTATCAATTGTATTAATGTTTGCTGTTTTTACATTAACTTCTAGTATTGAAAACAACTTTCCTTTTAGAATTTTATCACTATTCTTGTATTAACTATATTTCCCTGACATCGTGGAATTTTCATTACTCACGCCTTCTAATTATCGTAATTTCGGATAATCATGTTCCAACGATAGTTCCAGTTGTACCAGGGAATTTTCCTGGTACATATTACATATTCGTGATAATATTACAGCATCAGATAATGACTAAGTACTTGTGTTTGTTAAATATAACTCGCTTATAATCTATCAAGCGACTATTAATCTTCCACGAACGAAGATAGATGAACTATAAGGAAGTGACGCATAAACCAGATATTTCTTCTCCGCCTGCAACCCACGAGGACGAAACCGATTCTATTACGCGTCCTGTCTTTTCACCTCAATTATTGTCCGTTTGTTTGCTATTTTTATGATCATTCCGATCGTCTGTTCAAAGTAACAAATTTACTAGAAGCGTATAATTATTTTCATATCTTTTGAATATTTGTGCATGACAATTTATCATGCACAATGTAGTAAGTACTACAATATCATGTGAACAGATTTTATTGTCCTTCTATCGGTAATTTATTGATATTGGTTGATTTTCTTACGTACATATCTGTGTCGTAAATATCGCCAATTTACTTACGTCGCGTGTTAACATCGCAGTCACGAATTGCGTTTTATTGATAACGGCATTCAGCTGTTGAGCTTCCAGTCGTCAACAGGGTACAGTCTTATCGAGCTCACCTTCTTCTTACATATGTACGACCATATCATCTAAATTATTTACATCCCCTACGTGACTTATCGATCCGGCGGTTAAACGTTTTCTACTGGCTCTTTTGAACGACACTGGCTACAATACATGTGTTGTTTACAATTACTTTTCGATTTACCCTTATTTCTCTTCCAAGCGATATAAAAATGAAGCATCATAGTGGTGATTACTCTTGAACTTCCTTATTAGCCTGTCAACGTTTGAAAATATTATTTTTTAATTAAGTCTTCGTGTGTTTTCATAGCCTTTAATTTCGATTCCAGACAGTGGAATAATTAAGTTATGTGTGAGTAATGTGCTTTTTATACATATATATTCCTACAATAACTAACTCGGTTATTACCAAGGATTTGCAAAGCTTTTTCACCACAGTTATCTTTAATTCAACTAATAAATGTTTATCTCAATTTATTAATTATTGAGAGTCTACCAACGTATGCGCCAATAGCAATTAATCTGTTATACATGCGTGTACACATCGTTTTTATCAAACTCCTATCGCAACGGATTCTATTATTCCAAACTTAGTTCTCGGAACAATTTCGTTATTTCTGGACCTAACCTAATATGTACCTTAGAATCAATTTACCTAATTCCCTATCCGCCCATAAAATGTCCTCGAAACAGTTAACGAAAATATTCGTGAACTTTTTTTTTTGTCAAAAATTGAATACTGGGAACCGGCCATGTGTGGTAAGAAAGAAGAGAGTTCAAACGAATCCGTACGATCCACGGGAGAATGGTCTGGACGGGCAGAGCGACGTTCTCCGTACACTTCTAACGAGCACGGTCCGTGTACAGCGGCGGCAGACTTACGTTCACCTCGGCAACGAAACCGTAAATCGATAACAGCCGTCCTAGGCACCAGTTACATAATATCGAGCCGAGGCACGGGCACAGTATCCATTAATTAATTGGCATTATGCGCAAGATAGCGTACCATCTCCCTTCATCTCGCTGCTTCCTTTCTACGGCTTTTTCCCTTCCCCTTCACGGTTACCCCCACTCCACATGCTTCGACTCCCACGCGACTTCATCCGTGCTCTTCCTCGTTCCCCCACTACTGCCCCTGTCTCTCTCCCCACCACCGGCCCCTTTTATTCCCCTACCCTTTCGAACGTCTCTGTGCCCGCTCTCTCGCGCGTCGAACCACTCTCTCTCTCCCTTCCCTGACGTCCATTAGAATATTAATGCGAATTGATGCACACGTGTCATTACCGTAATGAGTTGGTTGGTGCTGTCCATGGGTGTACAAAGTGTCGTCTGAAAAGCAATCACGAAATTGCGGGTGTCTCTTCGTACCATTCCTCCCTGTCCCTTCCGCCCAGCCACCCCCTTGTCCTCCGTCTCTTGGTGCTCGTCCTCCTCCACCTCCTCCGCTCTCTTGTAACGGCACTCTACTGCCGTCCTCTCGTGCTCCACCGTTTCTCTTTCCTTGCTTGCTTCCCTGAGAATTTAAGTACCCGTGGCTCAACTACGTGGCTGCGACACACATGGGGCCCAATGTTCGACTATCGCGTGGTAAGGCAAGGCATTCCAAGTACCTGTGGTACCTAGTTTCTGTGCCTGTGCACGATACTTCGGTTCCTCCCATTGATATCGACGCACGAGTTCGAAAGCTCTGCTTCGGTTTGGAAGTAAATAGGACTTTTGCCAGGGAATTATCGTACAGAGGTTACGTTTGGGTTAGCTGGATCGATGGATTGACGTGAATAGGTTTAGGCGTGAAAGAGATATTCGCTTATTCTGGACAATTTATTGTTTTAATCCTACCGATTCGATTGTGTTCGACTTACGAGAGATTACAACTCTGAAAAAACCCATCTGAGTTGTTAAGGTTTCGTTGTGGTTCGAGCGTGCGGATGTTTCGGAACAGCTGATGAAAAGAAGCCGGCAAGGGTCCCAATGGGATCGTAACTCCCTAATTATGTCTCGTTTACTTTCTTGTTTAATTACAGACACGTGCTGCTTCCTTATTATTATATTTCGTAGCGTGTAATCTTCTCGCCACAATCGAATACCTCATGCAGCACGAATTGCATTCGTGATAATTATATAGAATCAATTAATGCGAAACTAGACGGTATCAAAAAGACCTAAGCGAATGCCAACCGTTATCTTTCATCGTTTCAACACTTCCATCGCAAAATATCGTCGAAAAAAATAAACGTAAAAACATTACTCGTGCATCCTATCGACTCAAGCGTTCACGAAGAAACATTCAATCGTGTCTACAGACAGTGGACTACAGATCGTATCGCGTCTCATAAAGAAGATTTTCCAACTAGAGAAGAAGCAAAGGGGCTGATCGAAAAATCGAAAATCGCGGCGACTAAGTCGACGTGCCAGCCGAGTTGAGTATAGGGATCTCGGCGAAACGAGCTGTAAAGCGATCGTTAGAGAGTACGGGCCATGGTATATACGATCGTATCGGTAGCTAATGGACGTACAATTAACGTGCCGCGCATCTGCGATTGGATCTCCGTCAAACGGCGATAAATTAAGTTAATTAGCTCGTTACACGTATCACCCGGTGGCTCTGGCCACGGTTTGACGAATGTGACGCTCGTTAATCGTCCGACCGGGACTCGTTCGCTTGGTTTCCTTCGATTCGATCCTGTTCCCGCCTTTCGTCAGCCCCGAGATTCTACACTTTTTCAACGATCCCTGTTTTTCATCGTGATCGACTTCTCTGATCAAGTCTTGTCCTTCAATCGGTTCGACTTCATTTGCCTTTGGCTACGGTGAGTAATGTTAACACGCGAGAAATTGAAATGTCGCGAAAGATTAAATGTAGAACAGTTTATTTGCGCTTAATGTAACTTGCAACTCTTGTCAGTATTATACGATTTTTATTTTTGTATAGTTTCCAAAGTATTCTCTGCTTTCTGTTGCCTTGGATCGATGGTAATGGAATAATCTTTGTGGCTGGTATAATTTTCTTCCGAAGGATTAACTTTTATTGAATATTGAAGGTTGGATCAGTTCTCAGACACAGAGATATTATATGCTTATTATATTCTGCTTTATTATATAGATTATATATAGATATATTTATATTGTATTATTATTCTGCTTCACTCATAAAAATTTAGTTATCGCATAAAAGTAAGAAACTTTTTTCATTTAACTGCGCTCTTTATTACTATAAAACAAAATGTTCAGTTTCATTCTTGTGGAAAGATTATTGCAGTTCTTGTGGCCTGTAGCTTGTTATTTAACGTGTATTTTCAGAGAACTTTCGGAATGTTCGATTGCATTTTATGGATGGATATAATCATTGTGAATAAATACCTTGCATTATCAATGATGTTATCAATAGATATGAGTTTATCATACTATATATTTCTGTTGCTTAATCTATCAATGTAGTGAAACGTACGTATATGTAATGTATAAACAAACGATAAGTACGTCCAAGCTTTGGCAAGGTTGCAAAAATAAGAGATTCGATAGCTTGTAAAATATTTAATTTCGATTATAAACGATATAATATGAATCGACCGAAACAAAGAAAACCTGCAGAAAATACAGAAGCAATATCAATTCTCAGGTGAAGCTTATTGAATTTCGATGCATCGTAAAGTTTCATCAAAGTCACTGAATTTGATTTCACCAGGCCTCGTGTGAATAATACCAAGCATATTATTATCAAAGTTACAGACAGCAATAGCAGCGATCCACGCACAAGAGAACGCGTACGACAAGCCAGCTATTCCGTTGGTCGATCAATAAATGCTACCAGTATAAACCCTATTTAATATTTCCTTTTATTCGCTCACACAGCCGTAATACGGACAATAATAATATGTTGGATATCAGCGGTAATAATCAACTGCGTGACAAAGCGTTTACGCGTTCCAATAAGCGCGTGTTCTAATGCTTCTTCTGGTTCAACACGATCGCGTGGTTTACCAAGAAGTGAACGCCGTCTCTTTCTTTACCAAGTCGAACTATTGTTAAACATTGTAGCGTCGGACAGAAATATCATAGTTCACTTTAACTTCCAGACATTTTTACAAAATGCAACGAGAAAGATATCTGTAAACAAACATCGATATTCCTAAAGATCTTCGAAAAAATGATCCTAAAATAGAACGATCTTTTACAGCGTAAAATTTGATTCTTCTTACAATGTACCTGTTGTGCTGTGAAAAAGCCACTTGTCATGTTTTTCCTTCTGTAGTCTATGCTTGAAAAAGATATTATATTAATAGGTGTTCACGTTCGGACGAGTCACTCAACGTAAAAGACATAGAAGATACTGGAGAAATGAAGAAAATAATTTAACCAGCTAATGAAATGTAAAAGGGAAGAAAATACAGGGAACGGAAAGAAAGACTCATCGAATAGCATGTGTGCCTGGTTCGTATCACGCGCTTTTCCTCGTCGAGAAGCTTTTTTCTCTCTCTGCCTTCCCCTGTCTCCGCTGGCCAGTGCTCGGTCGATTGTACAAGCTGTAGGAGAAACGGAGCCCTTTCCATCCCCCTGTGCGGCCCGCTCAACTTGGAAATTGTTCTCGGCCCCCGCTCGATTCTGCCCGGTCCTTGTCGGCACTCAAACTAATAAGCTCTCCGGATTAATTAAAATTTTGTCCGATGTTGCTGGCCGTGCGCGCGGCCAAACCATGAGCTTTCGACGTATAAACAGGAACGCGAGCCTCTTGTTCCCTCGTTCCCTCCTTCCTTTTGTTCCTTTCGTTTTTCCCTCCATCTTCTGTTTTCTCTTTCCCCTTCTTCCTTTCTTCTTCTTCTTTTTTTTTTATAATTCGTCGATTCCAACTAATTACGACACGCACACGTATACAGCGGGTCACGTAGCTCGTTGTACCAGCGTGGTTGTATCACGAACTCGACGTTTCGATGGCTGCTTCTCGCGAGCCTCTCTCTTCCTCTCTCCGTTCATCGCCACGCAGTCTTCGGACGTTTTTCTCTCTCTGCCAGGGTCCCCCTCTCTTACTCTCTTCTCCGGTTGTCGTTTTTTCTTTTCTCCTCGTTTCTTTTTGCGAATATTCCTTCCTCCTTGCCCAATCCGACTCTCTCGTCGTTAATTGCCGTTCGAGCACTAATTACTCATTAACGACGGAGAAAGAATCGTAAGAATCGGGGATTTACGGATACACTCTGGATAATTTCATAGGCGAGCACACAACGAACGAACGTATCCTTGTATGTGTATGTGTACGCGTGTGTGTGTCCGCGCGCGTGCTCGAGAGAGCCCCGTTATCGAGGTGAAAGGATCTTTTATTTAGTAATAGAAGTTCGAAGTGGAATGGGTTTAAAGATAAACATCGTTACGTGCTCTCGTGGCTGCGGCGGATAATTATTAACCATTAAGTAGCCTGGCGTAAGGTCGTACTGTTTTCCAGACCCTGGTGCTTTATGCTCTTCGTTTCGCGAGATATAGTTTAATATGTTGCGAATCTATTCTATACGGTACCGCCTTTTTTTCTTCGTCTCTTCTAGCCAGCGAAACGAGATGAGTCTGCGAGAGGGATAAAGAAGTTTACGAGTGATTCGGATGATAAGCTGTAATTAGAAACCATCGTGGTTTAGGCGAATCAGGGTAACTTGAAATATTCCCAAGGATACAGTAACGAGATATCTGAATTTTTTCTCGGCCATCAGAATTTGCTTTCCTCTCTTTAAAAGTTTCTTTTACGAGTATAAACGTGTATCTTAAGAAAGTAGATTAGAAGGAAAAAGTGAAGAAGTATCTGTAGACATACGCCGATGGTCAAATGAAAGTTGACGATTAATAGACTATAAATATTAAGAACTTGCGTACTAAACATTTTCTACGATGTTGTTAACAGTCATTCGTTCCACGGTATATATATTGTTTAAAACAATTATGAATGATTTTATCACGATAATTAAGAGAACAGAAGCGAAGAAATGTCCTATTGGCTTGATAGATTGCCATATTATTGTATATATTGTACGATGATGTTATAAAGATTGATTTTAAGACAGTCGTTAGATATTAAAATTAATGTGATGTGGGAAATGACCCTCTAATTATTTTCAGCAACGTATTATATCTATTTATTACTGCTGTCAGATATAATTCCATTTTGTAAAATTACAGTGTACGCTCGGCTTGTTTATCTTCTAATCTTTCTTTCGTCCATCACCATTGTATAACGATATAAAAATAACATTACGTATTCTCCCTTGCCACCTGTATCCAGCTATAAATTCACACGAGTGACGACAAATTGCCACGATTGACTCTGCTTCCACCCAAACGTAACTATGCGATCGTCATCGAAGCTACTCACCCTACGAAGACGTGTCCCCTGTCCCCTTCTCAATTTTCTACGGACCCTCGAATAACGCTTCAATCCAGTATAATATCGCAGCTGTCGTTGCTAATGCGTTATTATTTCCTGTTTCATAAACGAACGCCGTACAATGTTCAAATGCGCTCCCGACGTGCATGCGTGTTGACCGTTTCCCTTGTTCCGCGAGCTTCTTTCTTCTATTTTTCCAATTCTTATTATTTTTATTATTAATGTTATTAATACTTTGACTGCCACGTTGGTCATACATGACCGGCCACAGTTTCTCCTGTGACGCCACGGTGGTCATTGGTGACCGGAGCGCTTGAACTTACAGTTGTAAAAATTGTATGAAAATTGACAGATAGGGCATTTTGAATATAACCGATAAATAGAAGATACTTTGAAATAAAAAGTGCCCTATGGAACAATTGTACATTTTTATTAGAACATTAATAAAAAAAAGGATGAGAACAAATCTTGCATCTAACGGTGCACTGTGTTTGCATCCATATCTTTGAAGGGTAATCTACGAATATTATTATAAACACACCTTAGAAAATAATCGTAAATGCTGCTTTATAATTATATAATTGAAGTTAGAAGTGTGCACATACCTTACTATTATATATAGAATTTGTATATTATATACAAATACTGCTTACTAATATCTTCTATACGTTTCAACAATATATTCTGGACGTTTTGTTTACGACGAAATGACGAATACGAATGGTTTGTTGAAATAAACGAAGCCTTGTTATAATATGTCGCTATCAACTGTTATCGAGGCGCCACGGTGGTCACCCGTGACCACCAATGAGATAAACGATCCATTGGGGAACAATGTTGTCTTACATCGTCAATTTATTGTTATTTTGCCATTATATGCTTTGAATAATAAAAATACTCCCGTGACGTCCTGAGCGAAACATGTGATTTCGGCGTGGCAGTCAAAGTGTTAATGAATAAATATTATGCAACTTAGATTCGATTGTTTTGTCGTATCCAATAAATTAATCACAGAATTGAGATTTCTCGTGTAAGTTCAGACCTTGTATACATTTGAAAGTGTATGATCATTCCAAGAGATTCAAAACTAAGCTTGACCATGAGTGTTTCTGTTAAAATTGGTCTGCACCAAATACCAAGGCCATTTAGCCTGGCAGTCCGCATTTTGGGAATGCGAAAACAATCGGTCAGGCTTGAATAACCGCGTTCACGCCACGAGCATATTTGCACGACAAATATTCGAACTTCATACGCTCGAACCGCGTGCCTCGAATGAGAATTAGTAGCGAGAACAGCCTAATAACACGTATTTGCATATTTATCCACCAAAATTCAAAGAAATTCCAAATACGCAGTCCGTCTGAGATAGATATCAGTCCAAAATATTCGATGAAACATTTGTTATCTAGTTTTGATTGGGGGAAAAATGAATTTCTTTGTTCTTGTGTGTTTATTGCTATAAATTCAGATTAAGAAAAAATGTGACTTACAATTGACCCACTTTCGCTCTCAATGCCAAGCCACGACTAACTTTGATGCAAACCAGGCGTGCGGAGCTTTCAATACGATTGCAACGGTAGATTATTTGTGAGCAGAAATCTTTTTACTGAACTAACATTTTTTATCGTGTGTGTTTATTGCGTTTTTATTGTATTTATGTTCATTTATAGCTATAAGATGTACTAATCGTTAAAAAAATGAAAGAATTCATTTTCTTTTCAAATCGTGTCGAAATATGTAACGAAATCAATTGTTGCACTGAATTTAGTTATTTAGCCAGCGAATTACTCGAAACTAACCTATGCAATAAACAGTCTTTCACTCAGAATTTTTAGTCTGCAAAAGAATTGTTTTTCCTTCTTTTTTGTACATCTTCATTCGCAAATATCGATACTTTCGAGCCTTCGAACATGATCACCGAATTTAGTCGCCTAATTTCTGCTCTTCCATCGACCGAGTTATTTTATGCGTAATACATCTTTGTAAACGTAATTGACGCACACACGTGTTTACGCGAGTCCTCGCTTTGCACGCGTTCACGCGCAAACCGCAGCCGCGTAAGCTGAGAACCGACAAATGTTGGAAGCCATGAGCGATCCTGGAGTAACGTCATGCTGGATTGCATCTGCTGAAAAGAGTTTTATTATTCTCGCGGAGGCAGATGCGTGGCGGAGGGAGAAGGGAATCTGTTAGAAAAAGAGAGGAAAAGCAGGAGAAAGGGGAGTATGGAATTGTATTAAGCGACGCAGGAGAGAGGGAGAAGGGGGATGAAACGGAAGGATGAAAAGGGGGAGAATGCAGGAAAAGAGAAACATTGGTTAGAAGGGGTGGTTGTGGAAAAGGAGGAAGCGCTTGGCTCTTTAAGGACTTCGGTCCTTTGTCGTCGCCGGGCAAATTAATTCGATGAAGGCACGTTAAGGATCCTGTCCTCGTCGTCATACCACCACAGCGCCAGCCAGCCGACTCCTTTCTTTCTTCCCCTTTTTTCTTTTCTCGCCGGGGGTGATCGCGTGAGTTCACTCGCGAGCGAACGTCGTTAGAGGGATTTACAATTAGCGTGTCATTGCACGACGATGCAATTAGGATGTTGCCGGTTGGATCGTTATAATTGGGGATTGTAGTAGTTAGTCCCGATTGTACTTGCGTAAGGTGACCTGGCTGACTTAGTCGTTTCGGGGAGAGAAGGGGATCGAAAGTAATTGACTCGATGTTATGAATCGATGTGACACGATGACATTGGAATTTCTATATAGTATGGATACTTTTATTCGTCTCCTTCTTCATACAATATCGATGAGAAATGTTATTCATAATTATCCCCTTGTTTTATTTATAATATCGCGTTAGCCTCCTCGTTTACGATTCAACAAAGTATTTTTTATTTATACCAAAGTTCTAGCTTCAATTCGTCAATAAGAATTAACAAAGACAACTTGGGAGAAACGTTGAAATTTCTTCCATCGCTTCCAGAAATGGTGAATTTACTAAAACGCGAAGCTTTCGATCGAAACAGGGGGTGATTCTACGTGGGTTGCGGTAAAGAAATTAAATTGCGTTCACGGAGGAGACCGTGATAAATCTGAAAAGATATGTGTTTGACAGATATTGGTCGGCTTACTCTTAGTATGTCCTCGTTTTCACAAACAGACCTAGTCTGTCTCTCTATTGCCAGTTTCTTCTCTGTTTCTCCTCTCGCACCCGCTGTTCTTCAATCCCCTATCCCAGTTTCTTTCCGTAAAATTACCATACCTCCCAGTAACAGCTGCCACAGTCATCCTCAGCATCTGATAAACTAATACTAGTGACACATGCTATAGTTCGGGGGTGTACAATCTCTCTTTAAGGTTTCTTTGTATCTGAGATTTTTCCTGCTGAAGCGTCACAGTTTTGTACAGGACTTGTGTAGAGGATGGTTGACCGTGAGATTTACTAGATGTTATTTCTCGTTGTATCGTAACCGTCGAATATATTTAAAATAGTAAATTAGTATACAGACTATATTCGCTGAGGCGACCGTACAGAATATAAATTGCAAAGTAAAATTGCTAATTAATACTCAGTAAATGCTCGTTAGATAATCGTCGATAACTCGGTAGATAACTCGTCGATACAGGAAGATACTCGTAGATACTGATAGATACTAAACTCTTTTCGGTTGGTCGGGGGAGAGTCGGAAAATTCGAATTCGTTTTCGTTCGACGGTTGCACGTAGCGGTGACATTGTTTTGCCCGGAGTTTCGTGCGTCAAGGCCGTGTCAATGTTTCGAGGCAAAACAACAACGTGATTTGAATTGTCCTCTAACTCATGTGCCGCTGCAGTTTAATATTTTAGAGCATTTGGAGCCGAAGTTTCAGAATGGTTTTCAGTTTTGCACATGGCTAGGGTTGCGTGTACTGTTTCAGGGGTTCTTCGGGTATAAATCGAAATTTATGAACGGATTTTCCGGAGAGTTCGCGTTTGCCGTACCATCATTAGGTTTGTAAATTACACACGTTGAAGCACCGTTTCCGGTCTACGAGCTGTGACGCGCTTTATTACAGTCGGTAGCCGTTCTCGACCTTTTGTCACTGTATCTCGTTTGAACCTTTTTCTTTTTCTAGTGGCCAATTGCCAAGGTCATCGAAAGTGGTAGAACGAAGGGACGGTTAATTCCCAAGATTGGAATTTTTATTCTACCGTAGTTTCTTTACATTTGCTTGTAAGGCAATCTGTTTTGGGTTCAAGTCTCCTATCTACTATTTAGAGGGTCTGTTGCAATAAAAAGATAGTTTCATTCTCCAGTAATTTGAGCAAACTAACAAATACGAATGAAAATCGTTTATTTAATTAAATTGTAATTAAATTACTTTTCGGAACTATGCTATAAACTCCTAACCAACTAATGTTCGCGATAGTAAACTTTTACACTTTCGAACGTGGAATCTGTATTTTCGCTTGGTAAAATTGTAAAATTATAGAAAGAAACTCACAGCTTGTTACTTATCGATTCGGTAATGTTCTTAGTTTGGTATCGTGAAATTTCATCTCACGTGAATTTTGTCTTAATATTATCATCCTGTGTGAATACCATTTGCGAACAATAATTTTTCTAATCTTCATCTATCCAACAGCGAATAAGAATAAGACGCTAGATTCGAATCTGTTAACACTATCAATTTCTTACTTTAAAGAATATATGCTGCGGCGTACTTACAGCCGTGATAACCTTGAAGTGTTAAATTCAAGATTCGCAATTTGAAGTTGAACGTTCAAATTGAAAACTTACGAATTTGTATGCGTAAAATTGTACCATGCAAAAACACCATAACAAAATTCGCCCAAGTCCAGACATTCTTTCATTTCTCTGCTGTATGCTATTTCCAACACATTTTTACCCAAACACTTATCACGGTGACCTGAAAGACTGGAACTACACCGGTGGGTGGCGAACCGTCCGTTTCCCGGAAACGTAACAGGAGCCTCGTATTTCATCCGTGTGGAGGAGGGTGGTCGTTGGAAATTTCGCCGAATTACGCAGTGAAACGCGGCTCGAGCCAATAACCGAATCATAATCCCTTAGTTTTACACGGAAACGCGGCGCGCGGGGACAGACCGGTTTCGGTGGGGTGGAACGGGTCGCGGAGCGGGGAACTTTACTGCGCAAATTAAGGCGAAGTGGCAGTCAGTAATTTTATGTGCCCATCTCAGCCACTGATATTGAATTTCCTTAGTCGCTTAATCCAAATCCTCGAACGGGAACGGGGCGAAGAGAGTGTGTTAAGAGAAAGAGAGGGAAAGAGACAGAGCGAGGGAGGGTGGGCGCTGAAAGGGGTGGAAAGATGCGGGGGGAAGGGTGAGAAACCCTTCGTAGCCGGCGGCGGCAGCGATCTCGCGAAATTGAAATCATTACTTTACGGGCGCACCGGCAAAATTGGCTACACACCCGGTGGATCACGATAGAATTTCTAAAAAGCGAGTAACCCTTGATCGTTTCTAATCAGTTGCCTGTAAAACCTGCTGGTTGACTGCTGATGGATGGATCGGTCCTCACGACGATCTATCTTTTCGTATTGATCGCATCTCCGAATAGAATGACAGCGTGTACAGTCGGAACGTTTTGAGGCCGATTGGCTTATGAATTTTTTCTAGGCTTCAAAAGTGAGATTGCTTGGTGCAGGATTAGTTAATCGGAGATATCGTATTTTGGTTTTGAATGACGCTTTTATCATGCGCCTTTATCAAGGATGATTTCTGTCTCTATTTGGCCGAGTCAGAAACAAAAAAAGAAGTGGGAACAAAAATTCATCGTAATACAAATAATTTCTCTATTTATACAGTGATCGTTTGTCTCCAGTAATAGAGTTACCAAGATTTTCTACAATTTCTTACGATTACTAAAGATACGTCGGTTCTTCCTTCATAAAATCAACGTTACATGTGATCGAGATTGGAACACGCTCCAATTTATTTCCATTATTACTCGATCGATCGATACGGTACTAAGCTAGAGATTGATTTTAAGGCAATCGCTAAAAAAAAGGATGTACAGGATCAGTGAGTAGATGTAATTAAAATATTAATCATCTCTACATACTACATTTAATCACACGTTATAAATTCGTAATTACGAATCCAAGCAATAAGAACAACTCCATCAAACACGTTTTCTAATAAGTTTCAATCTCTGTAAAGTCACAATCCATTTACCCAAGGAACAAAGACAACGACCCCCCGATTGAAGTCAGAATCGGTGATTTTCCGGGTGGATTCTTTGGAACACGATCTGGAAGCCCCATTCCGGGGAGACATGGAGCGGGACACGGGCCGTGTACGCGGAAACCGCAGCGCGTGAAACGCGATTCCATCGGTGGGCCAAGTAAGCCGACATTTCGATAATCAGCGGCCACGTGTTGCGCCGCGCGCGCGTTGACTTGCTATAATTACTTTGGCTGAACCGTTAGCGTTCGCCGGCCGGCGCCGATGCAAACGTGGAACACAACGGTCTCTCGCGCACACACACGCCGCGGGATAATTTATCGCGAACCGATGCACGTTCCCGCGAATATTATCCCGTCGCTGGGAACGAGAAGAGAGTAGAAAGGAAGAAGAAGAAGAGAGGATCCTTGTTCCTGATGCGCGCAATCGTTGTTCAAACGAAACGAAACGGTTCGAGTTGGAGAAAGAAAGGCGGAAACGAGAAGAGGATGAGGATGAGAAGAGAATGGAGAGAGGGAGAGGGTGGAGAAGGACAGAGGGTAAACGTTGTTGCAGTTTGCCGGCGGGTGCATGAGGCAATTACAAAATTGCAAAAATTAACCATAAAACCTGGTCGGCATGCTGCGCGCTACCATAAAACTAGCCGGCCGGCCAATCGGCGCATATTTTTGGCGTTTACGACCAATCACGTGGCCGCTGAGAACGCTCGGTACTTGTCTGCCCTTTTCCTTTCGCAGCAGCCACAGTTGCCCCTCTTTACAACGCGAATATTCCTCGCGCGGGAAAGAAAATTGCACGGCGATTTTGCGATGCTCCGCCGATCGAAACGCCGTAAAACGACTGCCCCCGTGCCAACCATTCCTCCAGTTTAGTTTTTCTATCTCGTGTTTCGCTTCTTTGTAGGAGGTTCACGGAGTAGACTGGAACGAGTTTAGAGACCTCTTTGAGTGTTTTTAGAAGTTCCTTCGTTTTTTTCGAAGGAATAATAAAGAGTTGTTTGATGCTTTTTATCTACTCGTGAAACAGAAATATTGCTTCGTTATGTTTTCTAAATTTGATGCTGCTTGGTGAACATATTACAGATCGATAATTCTAGCACATAATATCTTACGTATTGCTCCTTTGCACATGCGAAATCTCGAAGTACGTGTACATATATTTTCGTAGTATATCTAGTGCATACATGTAGAATATATATCATAGTATATCTTCTTCTGTCTGGTATATTTACACGACAGATATAAAATCTTCCTTCTAATTTAATAGGTTATTGACACTTTGCGTTTTACGGACAGCATTTCGGTGGATGAAGCATCGGTGGTTGGTACGTAGCCGGGATTATAAACTGGTCTGTACTCATTCAAGGCCATTCGCAATAATTTCGCTTTGGAACGGCCTCGATAAGAAATCTGTGATATGGTCCCCCCTAAATTGAACCGGTTCGAATTGGCCAACCCCAATTGGATCAATTCTGGGGACGCGCTCGAATTACGCATAACGTCGCTTTACGACGATCGTAAAGCCACTTCCAAAAACGTCGCCTCCGCCTATATCGATTTGCTTAACCATCTTTTGCTAATCATGTTCAGTCCCATGCGAGGAGAGTACAAACAAGTAACAAATAAAATAACAAAATGGAAAGTGCCGTTGGAGATTAATGCAATCCTTATTTTGTTCGAAGTTTCACATTTCAGTTTCATAATATCAAATCTTTTCAGTCATACGAAAGTACTACTAGATCATACGAAATTCAATATATTGTACTTGCTGATCAGGTGATCAGCTAATATGTAAATGCTACATTAATTAAGTACACGGTGTGCAAATACTTTTTGTAATTACTGTACCTACGTCACGACAGTTAAATCAAACATATCTCTCAAAAGAAACGAGCAGCGTAAACACAAGGGGCCTGCGAGGCTAATAGTGGGTCGTTGTCTAAATTGATCGGCATCCCTTAAACGCGATCGTGTACGTTCTCCAGGGCAGCGGTAAAGCGAAGCTCAGTGGGTGTGGGGAGGAAGAGAAGAAAGGAAAAAAGAGCATCCGGACGAATTGATCCAACGTTCCGTTTGAACGCACAATACCGCAACTCGTATACAAACGTGGCGAACAACTTTTCCTCGGTCCCTCCACGGCACAATAAATTTATGCCTCCATTCAGTGCCACTACTTAAACCCCCCCCCCCCTCCCTATTCTCAATCTCTCCCTTTTGCATCTCTGTATCGCGCACACGCGTGCAAACACGCGTTACAATAAGTCCGCGACCTGTTTAATAGAATAATTAAGGGCCCTCGTGCGGCAGCTGATGCCTCGATCGTGCGTTTCCGCGCGTGCACACGCGCGCGAGCTCTCGCTAGCGGATCTGGATCGTGGACGATGTATTGTTGATTCAGGGGGTGCGTATGCTTCGCGGACAATGGGGCCACGGGGGAATTAAGCATCGATCCGAATTCTACGCGGGATTAACGCGCTAAAAAATGGCATCCAACGGTCCAACTGCAAAGATTGCCCCGAGAACGTTCTTCTGGTTGTATACCGATTCATAATTGACGGTGTATCGAATATTTAGAGCAAGCTAGAGACTATAGAATTCAGTTCCTAATTTTTCGAAGTAGAATTTAAATTAAGTAGCTCGTATATTTATATTTATATTTGAAACTTTAAACGTTTAAATTTGGAAATATGAGAACTGAAATTATTTACGTGCGAAGATATAAAAGAATAGGAATTTTAATTGTGAAGACATACGAAATTAGAAAAGGTTCATTTGAAAATTGAGAAATTAAGTAATGTAAACGTGCAGATGTAAAAATTCGTAGATTTGAAATTTAAGTTTTGATTTAGATTTCTCTAAATATAGTCGCAAGGTAAAGGGACAAGGTAAATTTCAAATTCGCTTATCTACGAGACATGATGGATACCAGAACGTAATATAAAGTAGACAGTATGCTTTCTGAACGTTAGATTCGAGGACGAAGGATGTCGTCGATAGTCCGAGTAGTTAGGCTGCGAAACGTTCTCATCAGGGTGGGCAACGATCCAAAAGTTGGTTAAAAGTTTTCATGGTAAATACGAGGAATTGGGACCACGTTCGTTTGCATCCTGGCCTACTGGACCGTGATAATACAATCTAAATACACGTCGTATTAACCGTGTATCGGTAGATTTATCGAATTGACCTGTCGCAAACACTCATCAGGCTATAAAGAAACGTGCACCCGCTATGTACATTACGATTCTTCTTTCCCTAATTCTAACTATTTGCTACAAGATCATCTTCGACCGTCAACAGACTCAGATTATACTTATTCGCACAAAATACATTTATTCCTATTCCAACTCTGTCTCCTTCCTACAAAATTATCTTCGATCACCAGTCGGTCTCGAAACGAAAAAGAAACGGTTTCATGGCAAAGTTGGGTCCACCAGACGGGTGACCCACTCGAGGCTGTGGTAATACGGTTTAAATACGTACGATGCGTGAAGGCGTTGATATCGCGGCGATGGTAAGGTGTAAAACCGCAGGATTCCAATGGAAACAGTTATTTGCGGTCACGAAGTGTACCGTGACGTATCCGAGCTCGCGCTTGCTCGCTCGCTCGCTGACTGGCGCGCGTGCGAACTTACTATACGTGTCACCCATACCTATACAACCTCTTACGTGTATATATGTATATATATACACATATGCATATGCGCAAACACATGTACAAACGCGTGTTCTCAAACTATAGTAGACACAAATACCTGTATACGTACATATGTAAGGGACACACGTACATACATAGAGAAGCGTATCCAGACACCGCGTAACCGATGGTAGGTGTACACACCTTCCTTCCGTCCTTCCTTTCCCAGGAAGTGGAGTCAAGTGGACCCACCGCCACCGCCGGAAACTCCACTAATGACTAAACTTGCTAATTTCGACCAATTAGGCTCCCACCACCTCCCGTTTCGCCGTCCTCGCTGTGTCGCTTTCGCCCTTACCGCTTCTCTCTCTCTCTCTCTCTCTCTCTTTCACTCTCTCTCACCATCTCTTTGCTTCTGTCGCTTTTCCACTCTCCGTGGCCCGGCCAACTTGCAGCTCGTCTAATGCGCGCCGCATTTACCTTGACCGATAGACGCCCGCTCCTAATTTCGTGGTACATTGCGCAGTGCGGACTGGCTGCGGATTAAATATTTTCTTATTAAACATCGTGACCAACGGTCTTTGTACTTACATTTTGTCGCGTGCTTTCTGGCCTGGCAGATTGCGAGGGGTTGAGTGGACTAACGAGGGCACGATCGAACATAGACATTCGGACGATGATCGGGTGACTGCGCTTGGTGCAAACTGCCAAGGATCGATTGGTACTCGAGTATACCTTCGAAGGATAAACTCTACTGTTTTCTTCGGGTACGATACTTTGGAATGGATGTGTTTGTTGAATTAGAATCACGTGTGGAAATTTTGTATTTACTATGAAAAGTAGGATTACATGTAGGAGTTTCAGTTTTATCAGAATACGTACGAGATAGATCGGAATAGATAGAATGACGAGTTGTTTAATTTATATCTAGATATGTAGGTGATTGCATAGTGAGAATAGCCGCTGATATTTAGTACAAACTGAATGCATTTCACTGCTTTTATTTTGTTCAGTCACTTTAAAATTGTTAGTTGATTTCATAATTGTCATCACATCACGTCATATATTGACGTACGATCTCATTATGAATGGGAATATACCTTGTTCTAAAAATTATAACTAAGTTGTATTTGCTCAAACTTGTACCGTATTATAGTCTGTGCTATTATATCACCTCATTCATCGTTACAAGAGAAATCGCTTAAGTCTGATGAGGGTTGGACTAAGACCAGGTAAAACAGTTCTTCTATATTATAAAGAAACATGGATACCTTTTAAACAGCTTAAACTAACTTGTTGCTTAAACATTCATTGGATTACTTTATGTTTTTCCTAGCGCCGGAGCCTCTTTTAAAAACAGACAAAGACGAAGGTAAAATAAAGTTCCCAAAGGGCGTGCAGGTAATCACAGCAAGATTACCGAAAACTAACTTACTCTGTCGACGTCTCTTTCCCTCTCTCTCTTTCGTAGATTATTCGGCAATTGAACGCGCGGCCGGTTAAGTAGTCGAAGGATATTGAGTGTTGTGGTCGGTTTGAAGTTCGCATGGTGTGGAGTAACAAGCTGCCACCGTTGGATATTTATAGGGGCCGTCAGGGGTCGAAGCCTGTATTGTGGAATACGTGCGCGAAAGCCTCTCGCAGCTGTGCCAAACACAACAGTTTTACACTTTATCCTTAACCGTACACGCTTCCTTCGACGAATTCGCGACCGCGTCTCCTACTTTTTTTTCCTTTCTCGAAAGCTCGTGCTTGTGCTTGTGCTCGGTACATATTTTCTAAGCCCGTCGAAAATCAATTTTCTTCGGTCGTCTCGTAAGTAAATGCTGATCCTGATAAATACGTCCTTTGTTGATTTACCACGCAATTTCGTTGCGATTTTGTGATTGTGAGTCGCTGTGAAATTCGCTAGATTTGTACAGTGTTCTCCAGTCTCTGAGCAAGAAGAAGGAATATAATGTTTAGTGAGTACAAGGGAGAAAGATATACTTCAAGCTCGGTTTTTCTGTATCCTTTTTATTATCTGTGTCAATAGGTTTATTTGTCAATAGACCGAGTAGAGTAGAAAAAGGCGAGAATGGTTCACTTAAATTTGGACAAAACCAGTCCATTGAAGAAGCAAACATTAATGAATTTTTAACGATACGGTGCACATGATCACTGCGATTTTTCTATACAAAATATAGAGTTACCGAATGGTATAACGTCAATGTTACAAAATTACAATGACAATTTCTTTCGCTTACGATACTCGCCTTTTACACAGAATATACTATTCATGGCTGGAAAGTATTAACTTAAAAACGAGATCTGTTGGTCCGTAGATGTAGATAATCTATAAATAAATTTCAAGTCTCGCTTCAGTCAATAATGAAAATTCGTGTGCTCTATTTAATCCTTTTACATAGAATGTGTTTCTATTATTAATAATTGATAAAATACAATGTTTCCCGCAAACCACTATAATTTCATCTCAGGTAGAGGTTAAGTTCTCGAAAAATACAACTAAAAACCGTGGTAAATAAATAGTATTGCGATAACTATAGGAACATATCATAATCAGGAGATCTTGTATCATCCACCATGTCACGCAACATTGTGCCAAATGGTCGAACCGACTGATTTATAGACATGTCCTTCGTTTCCTCTTCGTTTCTTAGGTCAAGGGTTAAGTGGGAACCTTGGGAATCGGAATAAAGAACGGCTCTTCGAAAATATTTACGAAAAATCTCTGAATGTTAAAGCAGAGGGAGAAAGGGTGAAAAAAGTACCGCATGGGGACATCGATAAGGGTCTCTCGATGGTTGGAGGTCGCGAGTGACCGTATTAAGGGGCCAGTATGGAGAACGAGAGACGGAGAGGGAATGGTGGACTGACAAGGGCGTTAATGCGTCGGAGATTTATGTCGTAACGGGCAGGATGAAATTCCATCGCGGTAGGTACGCGTACATAAGTGGCGCTGGTACCGGCTGATGTCGGTGGAGGCGCGAGAATTATGGTGGCCCGTACTGATATCCACCATAAACCCCGCCTGTGCCCCATCGACCGGTTGGGCATACTTAATTAAATACGTATTAAGGGGCTGAGTGTGTTCCAATGTACGCCCGTATCATGGGATAATATATGTTCACCTGTGAACGTGCGACATCACCAAGGGACACCACGAATTGCTTCGGAATAATCACCTTTTGCGACCTGTTACCGGATAGTTTTTTGGATCCTTGAAATTCCGAGAGAAGTTTTAACTAGAGTGAATAATTCATTTTCTAATCTCGTTCTTGTAATTACGTTGTAGCGGCACATGAGCCAACGGAAGATTCGAATCGGAAGAGACTCATATTGTTGTACCTTGGAATATCAATGTTGTTTTGGTTTACTAGGTTCAAAAGTAAACGAATACCGGACAAAATAATTATCGCCGTTATTTGTAATCGTCAACCGGATTTACATTCGAACTTCCTATAATAACAAATGTAGTTAGGAATAGACAAACATGATCTCTAGGACAGTCAGTATAGCGAGTCCTTATAGCATGTCAATATAGCTGTTGAGGTTATTCGGTGTGTAAACAGAGAAAACACGTGGATAAATTGTAAGGTAGAAAATATATTTAAATAGAAGTGTAATAAGTAAAAATACAATTTCAGCTGGTCCAGATCCGCACGCTAGCTGTGTTACCTAATAACTGAAAACCCCGAAGCCAACGTCGCCTGTCTACTGTTTATGGCCTGACTTCGTCGCAGTCTTTTGTCTACGCGCTGTCGATGGCTTCAGTGCTTGAGAAAACTAAAAAGGACCAGATGTAGAGTTTTCTTAGAAGTGGTAACCACTTCAACAATAGCGAATTATTATAGCGAGTTAGACAGCCGAATAGCGAGCTATGAATTTAAGTTTAGGTAATTTCTATGGATGAAGATGTATATAATAATTTTGATCGTTCATAGGTTGATTTAAGAACAAACAAATGATAATCCGTGGAACGAGCTCTCTCTCTCTCTCTCTCTCTCTCTCTCTCTCTTTCTTTCTCTCTTTCTTTCTCTAGCGTCGTTTTTCAGTCCTTTGTCTTCTCCGGGCCGCGCGCAACAAAATACTCGGTACGTAAACGCTTCGAGAGAATGTCCATAATGATAGCAAAGAGTCCGTTCTTCCTGGTGCAGGTCGCGACCGGCCGTTTCGCAACGCGAAACACCAACGGGCTAACGTCCAGAGGCATTCCTGAGCAACTGGCCGACGACAATAAAATAAAACATTACTATCTCGGAATAGCGCCTCCACTTGGACGTTCTCATCCGCCCGAGAAGATTTGCTTTCAGTAATAAACGTTTCGCAGAGTCGCGAGCGCCCTCACGGCCCTTTCGTGGAACGGGTGCCAGCCGTCATTTTACAATATAATCTTCGCCACGATTTGTCTGCTCCAAGAAACGTGCAAATTTACGCTTTTGACGCGAAATCTATCGTTGAAGACTATAGGCTAAAGTCGTGAATCGTTTCGAAACGATCAGAAACTACGCATCATACGTTGGTAGCTTAAAGGTGGGATATCCTATAAGCGAAGAAATTCACGAGTGTAATATTAGTTGAAGATCATTTAAAAATATGCTTCTTCAATTTACATATTACTGCATAATAGACGCATCTCATATTGATAGAGAAACTTTGTGTATGAACACTGTACAGTTGAAAGACAGCGTATCTCTGATGCTCATAGGGCATTTCTCCTTAAGAACTAGACCGGCATTCTGCACCTTTTCTGCTCTTTAGAACTCCAACGTGTAGTCTTAAAATAACTAAAGTATGTATACGAAAAAAAAAAAACAACAAAAATCAGAGGTAGTAGATGACTAGCATTTCGTTTAACCTGAACTTAACAGGTATAACATAGAAGAAAAGTATCTTGTAACGTATAATGCAATATGAAATTAATTATAAGAATGACCAATATTGAAAAACATTGTGGTTCTTGAACCAGAAAACACCGGGTTATAACATAATACTCCGAGATATGGACGTAATAAAATCAAAGAATCGCCACGCCAACACAGATTAAAAATTCTATCTAAAAAAATGTTAAAAATCGCGACAGAACGACTGAAATAAGTGAAACAAAAGCCGGGTTATGAAAAATATTCACCCCGTGACCGTAGCGGAGGCAAACAAAAGAAGAATCCGGGCCGGGCCAAAGAGGAATCGGTCGGAAGAACGGATATAATGATAACTTGGAGTCAGGTATAATGAGCATCGAGGGACAGCGCTCGAAGACATTGAAAATAATCTAATTATTAGCGGGGACGATTATAGTAATTAGATGCAGCGTCCATGGGCCGGGGCGAAGTCGGGTTCCCCGTTTGCCGCGCACAGCCCACCTATTACAGGTATACTCTGCCTATGAGAGCGGTCAAATGAAAAGGTGTACACTCCTACGGACCTCTTTTTCGAGGAACCGTGTGCCCTCGAGATAGCCTGTGTGTGCACGCGGGCAAACGTGAAACGAAAAGACGAAGAACGAAATGGAGAATGTTGAAAAGGGGAGAGAGAAAGAGGGACCACGTTCCCGGCGTGCAATTATGTAGGAATCCTGACGGCGGAAGAAAGCTTACCCGATCGCTTGGCTATGCATTGAATGCAACAACTTTGAAATGATTCGTGCCCCAAGGTGGACGCGTTGTTTCACCGCGATGGCTCGCTTTGTGCTTCCGCGGACCATTTTCTTGCGACACCGAAGTCCGCTGATTTAGATCCTTCCTTCTAGGAAATGGAACCCAATCCATGGATCGCGATACACTTGCTCCTTTGTTTCGATTTTTCTTCGCATCTGATATAAGGACTTTGTAAGAAACGGCGAAGAACTGCAATAAGATTTATATAAATTGGTCACTATATATGTTGTGTCCTGAACCAATTTATACGAGCCCGTTTCATCGTTTTCGTATATACGATCAATCTTTGAAATGGCTTTACACACTACGTGATACCAAGTATAGGATCACCATTAATTTATCTACAATAATTTACAAAATCAATTTACTATCTTCCTGCCTTCCATCACCGAACTAATTAGAATAAATATTGACCTCATAAGATATTCACCGAACAACACGTTGCTTTATTTTATGATCGTTACCCCGGTGGACGCGTTTGACGTCGATCCTGCAGCCCGATCTGTTTTACCAAAAGAAAGTCTTTTTGTCTCCTTTTATTCAGCGTGGTCGCAATGCTGCAGACATTAGGTATTTGCATTTTTTCACGGATCTAATGGAGCCATAATAATCGTAGCACGCGGATCAACTTCGGCTGCCGGTCAACCACTCACCCCCGCGAGTCTGTGCTCCCCTCGAGTAGCAGGGATTCTTTTCGTCGTCCACTACAAGCATCGGAACGGCGTCGTTATTGTATGGAACGAGGCGTCCTCGTTATCGTCGCTTATCGCTAATAAGATCGCTGGACCGCTCGTTATCGTCGTCGTCGCACTCGCCCTGTCCTCATTTTCGTACGATTGCGATCGTTAATTATCCCTATCGCAGCTGATCGTCCTCTCTCTTCTCTTGCTTCTCCTCTCTACCCTCGCCTCCTCCTTTTCCTCCTCTCTCTCCTCCACTTCGTTCGAAACGTTCGCGTCCATCCTCCTCCCATCCACATTCTCTCTCGTCGCTGTCGTCGTTGTTGTCGTCGTTCTCCTCGTCATTATCATTCCGGTAATTATCGGTGTATTCCCTCGTTATCATCTTGTTATCGCTTGGCCGTCGTGCTTCCGCGGCTGATCGAATTTCGAGGGCTCCCTGGGTCAGGGGTCGTAAACAGACCTCTGATCCTGCATCTCGCGATTTTCGTCAAACACGGTCCCCCGAGCCAGATGTTCCAGATCGAATCTTCCTTTTCCTTCTTCTTCTTGTCAAAAAAGAGAGATATCGATCGCCATTTTACGGAAGAGAATTTTGTCGATTTTTTTATTTGTATTCTCCTTGTTGGATCTGAAATACATAACATTTTCTCATTCTCTTGTTAAATTTGTTCTTGGCCATAGTTACATGTTTATTTATAGAATCCTTTAATTTCAAATGTATCGTTTTATTCTTAATACAAATAATTTGTCATATTTATATTTAGATCTATTCAAAACCCACTTGAAATCAGTTTAATTTTTTTAACTTGTTTTTACAATTATAGAGACTTCTGGTTAAAGGATGATCCGGTAACAGGTTGATACTAGGGCTTAATAAAATTAAGTGTATGTTATACATTTAATTAAACTTAAAATAATATGACAAAGACGAATAAGAAGTACCAATATACATTTCTGTCGTGATGAAAGTATACATTAATATCGCCAAAAATATTTGCATGTTCTTAGTAATGGAAAAATGAAAAAATTTGATACCAATCATTCTGCTTGCACTGATATCTCAGCTGTTAAAAGCTAATAGTCTCGTAATATAACGGTATAATTATTCCGTGTAAAATTCAAGGTTGAACTTTAAGCTGTCGAAGCTTAATTTAGCTTAAATAACCCTATCTTACTTGAATCCGTTTGAAAGGTGAGAATTTTGTATTGCATGGAAACGACTTTAGGGAGATATAATCGACAAGTTTCTATAATGTTCCTTGATAGCTAATAATCGTCGATCTATGGAATTTAATGATAGTCGTGAGAACTCGAATTTGGATTAATTGTATGATACCAACCGGTGTCGATGAGGCTTGACGTATTAATACAAAGATCGACGTTTATGCTTGTCCATTTTAATGCATCGTCTGTGGAAGGGAAGAAGGAGCGACGATAGCCTGAAAACGTTTCTTACAGGGCCTCAATTAGTTCAAAATGTTTCGCTGGAATGGGAAACGCAATACACCCTAACGTTTAGAGATGTGCCTTCGATCGGCCTGAATTCGACTAATACGCACTTGGACTTCGACTTTAAGTATAGAGGCAGCACGATCTCATCGAATCCAAATGAACATCCTGCTGTCGGCGGCCTGCTGTGTAATTTCAGTGCGCGTAGTATACGTGATTATTTGGAAGAAACGTAGAATTCGAACGAAAATCTTTCTCTCGGAATGGGAAAGAAATTTGGAGGGGCAAATTGATCAGTGTCGATCGATCTTAACTGAGAACAGAGAATAAAATATCAAGTTGTATCGAAGCTTTATTTCACTTTCAGAGAATGAAAAAGCTGGGAAATATTCGAAATAGACTTGTCACGTGAAACTCTGTGACGCGTTGCTGTTAATCAGCTGACAATAACATTACGTAAGCGGCGCTCGTGGTGCGTAAGTCATATCTAAATATAAGACGAGGAATCAGATTCATTAAGACATTTTGAAAGGCGGCACACAATTCCTAAAAATAATTTCGAACGTCGACGATACACAAAGTCTGAAATGCTTTGTAACGCCGATTGAGAATTCCATTTACTCGCAGGTGTATCAACATCCAATATAAATATCATAAATTATCCATATAAGTACAGACACATAACTCGAACAGAAAAGGATTCTTCCAAGTTAAAAAATGTTATGATGTTTAAAAATAAATTCAATTACAACCTCAAGGTTTATTTCTCGAGAATAAAGACTCGATTAAGAAATCGAGATCACAGTGTCGACTTATTTTCTTCCAAAGTATCGTGTTACGCATCATTTCTGAAACGACTTGTAACGAGGAAGCCAGTCGACGAAGGTTCGTGCGTTCGATTCAACATATTGGCCGCGCTTCCTCGGCCAGTCTGGCCGTAAAGACTTCAAGCGCGACTGCCTCTGCATTGACCTTCGTTAACTGGAACGTAAGTCACCGTCTCGCCTTTATCCGGCCGAATAATCGTAGAACGTAATGAACAAACCTCGCAACTAATTGGAACAGATTGAACGTACGATCGTATTGTGCGTGCACGCGCGTTTCTTCGCAATTAATAGCGCCATGACGTTGCACCAATCTGCGTAACGATTGCATCAGTCCCATATCTCAATTATTCTTTGTCTCCCGGTCCCTTTCTTCCTTTTTCTTCCTCCGATTACTTGTATTTAATTGCGATTATTACTTTGCGATTATTCCACAAAGTAGGAAGGAACAAAGGTTCGCACAACAATGATTACCGTTGGAGTTAACCGATACGTTTGAAAACCTATGTTAAGAATCCATGTTGTATCGATACAACGATATTGTAAATAAAGAACACGGCTCAGAAAGAAAACCAATTACATAATAATATTATGAAGAAGTCTTGTACGATAATAACGTTTATCGTTGCATCTTATACCGATATTTCCCCCCTTTCACGGTTCATCTTCTTCATTCAGCCAGGATTAACTTAGATATTCCTATAATCCTTCGAAAAGGATAGTTGAAAGATAATTTTATGCTATTTTACGATTTTTGCAGCACCCCTTACACCAACCAATGTTCCGTAAATTGGATATTCATCTTTTGAAAACTAACTTAAAATAATTAGAAACCTTAGAATAATACAGACTTAATCAACATAATTCTATGTAAATTTCAAAGAAAAATGACATTATCGCAAGAAGATTCAACCCTTAAACAGGACACACTTGCGATTTTGAAATGCAGTTTCATCGATCGTTTCGCCCGATACACGCGTCTATCGACAATCGTTCACTTTAAACGCTCCTGTTGTCTAGATGGACCGATAAGCCCAACCAGTAGTTAATAATTAATGGTTAACAATTAAGATTGAAATTAACGTGTAACACCGCGAGGTTTAATTGGATGTAACACGAAAAGTGGGAGGGTTTGGGTGGTGAAAGAAACGAAGAGAGATTATGTGACGAGCGAAGAGAAAGAGGTAGATAGAGAAACTGGCAGGTGGTAGCGCAACGGGACGCACGACTCCTTCGATGTCTCGCTTTGAATTTAATTTCCTCCCTGGTACACATTGGCTGATAAATATTGCGGGCCCCAGGAGATTTTCAAACGTCCGTATAATTAAATCCGGTAAAAATGCTTCGGCCGCGTCGTCATTCACCTTCCACTTTCTCGCTCCTTTCTATATCTTTCTTTCTTCTTTTCTTTCTTCCACCTTGCATCCGTTCCGATTGCCTTTGTAATTCGTTTTAATAGGCGCAATGACTCCTGTTTCCATGTATGATGAAGAACCGGTAATCTCTTACGATTCGATGGTTTCCGGTGGATTTTTTGGAATCGCACGAAAGTACCGACTCGTCAAGATACGATTTTGTTTGTAGTCCTAAGAATAGTAGGTATAGGGTGTGAGGTTACTTTATCAACGAGAAAGATGAAATCTAATTCAGAGTGAAGGAAGTTAATTGGATCTAAATTTGATTGACTGTACTTCCACTCGTACTTTATATTGTTAATTACAAAAATGTTTGATCGTAAATTAAATCTTATGTATGATGAGCGTGTAACGTTTGTCTTCTTTCCGAATTTGACGGTGATTTTAATTATCGCGAGGAATATCGATGCAAAATTTGAAGAATAGCAAGGTCGGAACGCAGTTTCTAACGAAGTATTGTTATTCTTGCGTGACGTTAAGGGCGCTGGCGCGTTCTTTTAAGCCGCGTACACACGACTGCAACAAAGAAGAGGTCAGTATAACCGCATCGCACAACTTTCACGGGAAACCGTTCAAAATGAAGTTGAAGAAGTTCGAATCAGGCAACGTGATGGCGCGACGAAATTTTGTTCGGTGTTCGTTATACCTAACGTTGGCCACTGCTCATTCTTCACTAGGTTGCTAGAAGGGACTTGGAACGTAGTAGGTAGCTCGTTTGAAACGGAACACGCTATTATTCTCCCTCGAGGATACAAATCTAAAGGATCTAGGATAGCGATAGACTCTGTTTCGTCTGCAAGTAATTTTTTTCTAGTTGACGCGCGTTATTTGTGATAAAAGTCACAGTAAACTGGAATTAACGCAGGGAATCCATATAATCGTTCTTTCCAACTTTCTCTCTCTCTCTCTCTAGTTGTATTTATACACTCGAGCTACTCAGTCGATCAATCACTCTTCGATTATTTTCTGCACGACTGTTGTATGCATTTCAATAATTCGCAGTGTTCTACGTATTAAACCCATCTCACAAATGTATATACGTAATTGTAGCAGGGAAATATTACATGGTACGTTGTGTTTCATATAAAATTGAAATTTGCTTCGTTTCGATGAGCCTCACGTGTCGAACAGCGATACTTTCTCACCTCTTTTATTTACGCACGCAACCGAGCCTTACGATACTCGCCACATCACGCTTGTAATCTTAACTTCCCTGTCTGTAAAAAATCGAATTAACAAAGTTACCAGTTTCTGAACAAGCGAACGGTGAAAATATTTTGTAAGAGAATAAATTGGATATTCCATGGAGAATATATCTGAGAGCAACGCAGGTTCGTTTCACGCGCAGTTTTCTCCAGAAAACGGTCAGGAACCGGGCACCGTTATATTCTTAATGCTAGGGACCGGGCAAAATAGGGTGACGTGGCGCGACCGAAGAGAAGAAAAGGTACTCGTTATCCGGCCCCGGACAAAAAGACAGAAGTTTCGTATAGGTCGGCGATCGTGTCCCGAAGCGACACCCGCTGAGCTACCAGGAAGGAAGATTATTGTTAATTAAGGTGGGCGTGTCGGGCAAGTCGCACGCCGGTTTCACGGCCCTTAACGAAGGGACAGGTCAGCTCGTTTTATGAATCCTAATGCCGACTTGGCCCCTTCACCAAAAATTCACCAAGCATTTGCATTTCATCGTCGTCACCAGACTTTTGCGCCCTCTTCCCTCTTATTCTTCGACTCGTCGCCTCTTAATGTAATTAGTCCTCCTATTCACCTTTGTGCGGGATTATCCGACGTTAACGAGGTTGTTTGATAACCAATCGAACAGCCATTGTTCGTCAAATGTGTTTCTCGGGCTTGACGCTAGGCTTACCGGGCACAGTCAAATGACCGGTTTCAAAATTTAATTTAAAATTGTACATTCGTTGTTACTTCTCTTGTTCATCTAACTTTATGTAAATTCTTATATTATCTGATTAATCAGTTTCTCAATTTTTGTTAATATAGGAGAATTTACATAAAGTTCGATGAACAAGAGAAGTAACAATGAACGTACAATTTTAAATAAAATTTTGAAACCGCCCATTTAACCGGGTCTGGTAAGGTTACTGTTAACGACTTCGTGGAATACGTATGTGTTTCTGGAAAGAGAAGATTCAATTGTGAGGGTGAGGTGAGTAAACTGGATTGTTCGAAGCTTAAGAAAAATAATTTTAAGAAACTACATTATTTTTATTTGATAATTATAACCAGCCTAATAAGATATTTCATGACGTAAAAGTTAAACTCAGGCTACCATGCAATAAAATTACTCTCAACGATAATTTTATAATTTTAACTGTTCGTTTTTGTACTATACTTCTAATCAGACTTTTTTCGTGTTACGTATATCTTCATGTTTGTATAAGAATTAAAGAAAATTTAAGGTAGGATGATTTTAGAATTATAAGTCGTAGAGTATAGACTGAAACAAGAAATCTCATTATTCAAGGTCACTTGCCTCACCATAACCCACGTCAGCTCCCCACTCTGTTCTAATTTTCTTCCGTGTAACCACTAGATGGAACTATGAAGAGGATCTTTATAACCGTGTTAGATTTCATAGGAATCGTGGAATGGTTAGAAGATGAATCGTTTGCTTTCGAGGAACACCTATATCACGTGTCGGCTCGTGACTAGAAGGTGTTAACGGCGATGAGTTAACGAGATTAATCGTGCGAAGAGCGAGGAAAACGAGGAGATCCGATTGGATACCGGAAAAGATCACAAAGGTGTGTAATTAGAGCAGGCTTTGTTCCTCGTCGCCACAGCGGACGCTTCGTTTCCGGTGTCCGTGGTTCCCATTGGGGAACGTCCCGATCGAAATTATCTTTTTTATCGATTTCCCTGAATCCCCGTTTTTCCGGGCCGCTATTCTAATTATAGCTGGGAAAATTAGATCTTTGACGTCACGCCTACATCAGCCGCAAAAAATCTAGCAGTGCCACGAAATGGAAACATAAATCCTCCGTTACACCAAATTCGACGTTTCCCTTCTGTCGACTAATTGCCTGAAAAGTAAAATACTTTTCAACCTAGTTCTAAAAAATCTAATAAAAAAAGCTGGAGACCATTTGTCAATCACCCTAATACTCTAAGTTAATATCTAAAGTTTAAACCCGTAACGTGACTTAACTTGATTCAAGTTTTAAAACTCATAAATCGAGAAAATCTAAATGAACGAGACAAGTTTCACGATGTAAATTAGAAACTTCGAAATGGCCCTTAGTCGTTCGACTATAATTACTCGTAAGCTCGATAAACAAACCATCGCACTGATTCTCGTAAAATGTTTATTATACCAATCGTCCCAGTATTCCTTGATGTCTGTAGTTACAATAACAATCGAGCACGTCTTTATCGTGTGGTTCTGTGGGGGTAAAGAGAGGTTGGTACGGGCAGAAGAAGCAACAAAGGAAACAGAAGTAAGAAGAAACGGTGAACAAGGCCACGTTTACCACCTCTGTTCGACCACCTTTCGTCCCTCTAGTTTCCCTCACTCTATCTGCAGGAACCGTGATGCTTTACTACCGTTGTATCCGGATTGAATTTAAATATTCCTTCGACGGACGAACTCTTTCGCGAATTGCCCTGTCGTAAAAGGTCCATCATCCGTCTCTCTTCCTACCACCCCCTTCCCTACGTTTTCCCTCGCGAACCTCACCGACGAATCGTTTTGCTACGAACTGCTGTTTCATTGGAATCGTGGCAGAGATGGAGAAGAAGAGGGTAGGAGAGAGACATTATGAAATCGTTGCGCGTCGTCTTAAGGGCCAATAAAATTGCACGGAACTCCGGCCGCCGGTGAAATTAATATCAGCCAGTACAGTTTCATCGCAGTATGCAATGCGGCGGTCGTCTTTACGACTAGTTCGGAAACTGTTTCGGCCTAAACATTGTGTGTTTTCGAGATTTTTCGCCAGACCGTCCTCTTATGAAAGAAGTTTCGAAGGCTGCTTCAACTTCTTCGTAACGATGACCGATCGAATGTGTTGATCGATACTATTGACTCTGGTGGTAATTAGACTTTCTTTATAGAGTGAACTTTCGGACGTTCGCGGGCAGACACGATCTCGAAAAAACGCGCCAACGGGAGTCGTAAATTCCCGTTACGATTTGACTAATCGACGCTACGAATCATTCGATCCCTTATTTCTAGTGAGATAATAAAGGTGGTTGATTGAATATACCGCTGCTATTAACAGGTTATTATATATTTTAAATGATCCAACAATTTCAGTGTGATACAAGATTGCGTATTTGAAATAACAACTACGAACGAGTACGACCTGAGACTCCTTTCGTATTGACGACGGTGAGGATATATCTTCTGTCGATTGACCATCTTCGACTTGGAGATTCTTGCTGTTACTTGCGCACTGTCCTCTGACTCGAGTTGATGTAGACTAACCGATGAGATTTGTCTGTTGAATGTTACTGTGGAACAAGTCTAGTGTAGTAGAAAAAGTTGAGTTGACCCTCCTGATGTCGTAGAAGTGAAGTTCATTCTTATGTAATATGGAGGAGAGTTCGGCAAGGGTGTGCCCTTTGAACGAAGAACGTAGATTCGTTGCTCACACTTTTCGTCAGGAAAGTGAGGGTAACGATCTGCGATGTTGATTGGTTATGACCAACGTTAGGAGTGAATTTATAAGAACATGCAATAGACCTAAGGACTTTTTTAAGTACCAGCTATAAACCGAAAATATTTGCAGGATTAAAGGTTCTTGCAAGCTAATAAGATTCGGTTTATGGTGGGGCCTTAGGTTTATCGAGGGTCTGTCTAATGGTGCTTGGGCCTTGACGGCCAGAGATTGAAGAACGTCGCACGGACCGTTTCAGGCGACATAACATAGAGTGTTTTGAAAATTCTAGAAGGAAAGTCAGGGCTACGAAAGTCTTGGTACGAGTTCGATAGCAAGCCATTCGCAGACCTTCCGCTCGTAATTTTAATAACTTTTATGAAGCTTTCTCTAATAAATATCATGATACAACTCGTACATCCATGTGGCTTAGTGACTATTAATGCACGACCTAACGCGTAATGTTACCGTGGCATCACCGGTTGCCATAACGTCGTATCTTATACCTTTAAAACTTGTCAAACACTCATTATAAACCAACTTGAATACCGCTTACCTCGTCTTTATAACACTTTCCAACCTGTGACGTCCACCTGCAACTGTAATCCACGTTACCCATCAATACCCATAGCCATTGCCTATAAATACAAACAGCCCCGCAAACAACCTTCGGAATCACCTGTATAACCTTGTTTTTTCTCGTTTCAGGTTGCAGTAGAGAGCCGGAACAAAATATCCGGTTCGAACAGTGCCGGTGTTCAGTAAGCTACCGTAGGCCAGTAACTGTTGTTTTTCGTTGTGAGAAGCAGTCGGTGGGCTCATTGGGCCCACCCTTTCCACCGAGCAAGCTGGCGAGCGCTTTAACCGCTGGTATGAACCCCCACCATCCGGGCCATTCCGCAGCCTACCCGCATCATCCCTCGCTTTCGAGCAGTCCGCATCATTCCGGGCCCCATCACGGCTACAGTACTGGCGGCGGAGGCGGTGGGGGTGGCGGTGGCGGCACCACAACAACCCCAGACCTACCAAGTCCCCATTCGCCGCCTCATGGGCCATCAATGGACCCAGCCACCCCCTATGGTTCCCTTCAGCCTGGACAGGGCATGGGCAGCAACGGACATCATCACAGCGGTGCTGGAATGATGACCGATCATCCACATCACCCCGGACACCCACACCCCCACTTACCGGGACATCCTGCTTATCCACCGGTCAATCACAACAACAATTGTACGCTTAAGGTAAGTTTGTCAACTTATTGAGAAGATCGTAGCGTAGTAATTTATTTAATCTTACAAAGTGCGCGTAATTCGAACCTATGCCACGCCGAGTAGCGTATAGCTTTTGGCATTTGAATCCATAAACATAAAAAACACTTTTCTTTCTCATCTCGAATCCCGAAACGTATCTGTAAAATTGCTCTGATCGTAAATTAAATCACTCTGTAGATGGTTTCTTCAGATTAATTTCATATCTTCAGTTCTCAATTGGTACAGAGAAATCATGCGAGTAGCGTAATAATTTATTTAATTTTGCAAAGTCTGCGAAATTCGAACCGGTGTTACCTCGAGTAACGTGTAACTTTCGACATTTGAATCCATAAACATGAAAAAGTCTTTTCTTTCTCATCTCGAATCTCGAAATGTATCCGTAAATTTGATCACATCGCAAATTAAATCATTCTATAGATGGTTTCTTCAGATTAATTTCACATCTTCGGTTCTCGATCCGTACAGAGGAATCATTCCCCGTATCATTGTATTGAGAGTTGATGCGAGTAACGTAGCAATCTATTTAATTTTGTAAAGTTTGCGAAATTCGAACCTGTGCTACGTCGGTATCGTATAACTTTCGACATTTGAATCCATAAACATTAAAAACTCTTTCCCTTCTCATCTCGAATCTCGAATCTCGAATCTCGAAATGTATCTGTAAATTTGATCACATCGTAAATTAAATCACTCTATAGATGATTTCTTCAGATTAATTTCACATCTTCAGTTCTCAATCCGTACAGAGGAATCATTCCCCGTATCATTGTACTTCCTATTCGCTTTTATTATCCCATTCGTTGCTATTCTCTCCCCTTATTCTTGTTCCCGACGACCGTTACAGAATCAAACGGCGAATGAAATTAAATTAAAATCCCTCGTTAATGAGGCCTGGTCGAGTGGCGTTCGTTTCCCGCCAACTCTGTTCCATCGAAGGGGAGGAAAGGAGAGAAGGAACGGTCCGGTCTTGGAAGCGTTTCGTACCGCGAAACGGTTCTCCTCGTACGATTAAAATGCACTTTCTACGCTGGCTGGTCGCGCGACGATGGTCACGAGAAAAAGTTTTCAACCGGAAACAGCTGGAACGTGTACGCGGCTCATTGTTCGCGTAATAACCAGCGTCGGCCGTTCATTACGTAAGTTCATTCCCTCTGCACTGTCTAATTTCTCCTAAACAATAATACTTCTCATTTGAAAAAATGTTAATCGTAGGCGACAATTATATACGTAACCTGAGAATTATTGATACACCAAATATATCCATATTTTAATACTAGAACTACAAAAGTGGTCATAACGTTCAATTCCTTCATTACAACAACGCACTTTTACAAATTCCAGTAATTGTTCATCAAGTATGTATACATACAAAGTCTTACATTTCTTTTATTACCGCAGCAAACTTACCCCGAGTAACCAGATTAACCCATGCACCCTAATATGCAAATATTTGCACCTTGATCGTGTCAATAGATTAGCGTGTGAAACGACTTTTCACCTCGATGCGAAATCAGTGTGACGTACAGGTGCGATGAGCTATACCTTTACAAGTAACATTGCATGGGTCGGTAACGAGAGTGACGAACGAGAGAATCGCGGCAGCAGGGTCGCAGGCTAAAATTCAGAAGACATTATCCGTCTACGTGACCCTCACTTAGCTCGCCATTGACAAACGTAACAATATAGGCATTTACCATGGAGAAATATAATTGAATAGGGGCGGAGGGGAACTGGAGGAGGCCAGGCTGCCCCCTGGTTGCCTCTTTCCCTCGAACGCCGCCCCCTCTTCTCTCCGTGCAACGTGTTTCACTCCATAATACTTAGCACGATCTCTGTTCCACGTTCCCCTACCACGTATCTTTGTCCTCGTTCGGCCTGGCCGGAGCTATGGATGGGTCCCGTCCCCTTTCAACGTTAGTTAGGTCCTTTCTAGGCTCACCTTTTTATTTCCCCCACCAGCAGGCCCACTCCTGCTGTGGCTGGCTGGGTTACCTGAACCCGGGGCCTCTCGCAAGGCATTCAGAGGCCCAAAGCAGCCACGGACCAGTCAGTTTGCTGCTGACTTCGGTCGGGACCGGTTCGTCTTTTTCCTCTGTTCGTGGCGCGTGCTCTCTCACCTTCTTCCTTGCTTTATATATCCGTCTTTATATACACCGTTGCTCTGTGTGTCTTTCGCGCGCTCTGTGACCGCTTTTTGCGTTGTGTAATCGCGATCGTCATCGCTACCACGCGTAGTGGTTTTTGGGACCGATCACCGTGTATATAGCTTGGACTAAGCCCACGGGATGCTACACTCGGCGCGTTACAACGAACCAGGAGAAGCTTGTTGTCGGTTGCCGACGGCAACGCAACTTTGTCGCGACGCGTAGATTCCAAGAACAACGTGCTCCGTGCGGGTCCGTGGAAATATATCGTGTTTCCTGAATGGTTCTTCGTGGTGGTTGGTGCAAGGTGGTTCAAACAAGGTGTATACCAAACAGAATTTATTTTCGTGTTGGCGATTCGAACGAGAACGAATTATATCAGTGCCCGCGTGAATACGTGAGAAGTGCTTGAGGACGATCATTTTCGGGTACTGTGTCGAGGGAGCCTGTTGGTGATCATGGAGGTGCACGCGCATCACTACAGCGCCATCGCGTCACGGATGAACCAAATGAAATGTTTCACCGGAGATAAAATTGTAAGAGCCAAATTATAATATTACTTGGTCTTTCGTCATTTGGATGATTTCTCTGTGGTATTCATTGCGACAAACGTGGCAATATCTGCGAACTAGTTGCACAGTGGAAGCTGTGGTTTGCTTATTTCGTCCTGAATATTTTTCGTAACCCTAAAGTATCTAGAAGTGAATCCATACCATCGTTACATAGCTTTTCGTGTTGCATAAATTGTACGAATAATTAACGTGGATCAATGAAATAAAAAAAAAGAAAACCGTTCAACGTTCGCTGATTCTGAATCGATTTTCAGTTGCAAATTTCGAGGCTGGACGTTCGAATTTCGTCAGAATCTGACCGGGGACGTTCGACAGTGATCCTAGTTGAAGCAAATTGCCCGGACGACTCCGGCAGTTCCGATTGCCTTGATTTGTCCCGATGCTCGGCTGTTTCCGATCTCAGCCTCGCGTTAATGGTATCGTTGTGAATCGAACGTTCGTATTAGCCACGTTCTCCCGCCTAAATATGCATATTCATCGATCCATCCCTTTCTCTATCCCTTTTTATCTCTTCCATTCAACGAAAGACAATACACCATGCTTTTTTGCCCGTGTCGCGAAAATGGTTCTCATTAGGGAAGCTGTGGGGGGACTAATTAAATTTTTCCAACAAGCTAACGATTGCGCAACGCAGAGAACGTTTCTCCTGTGTTTGTTTAATACGACGCGTCGCTGCTTACGTTCACTCTCCCCTCCCCCTTTCTTCTGCTCTCCGAATTTTTCCCTGGCAATTTGCTTCGACTCGTTGCCTCGGAACCGTAAGAACAATCGAATCCACGATGATCAACGTCGTCTCTTGTTCCCTACTGCATTGTGACTCACCTCCTACGCGCAATTACGCGAGTTTCATTCGATTATAGTAACTGGACGATCGTAATTGCGTGGTAATTGCGAAAGAAGTGTCGTTAGGTCGAGGCAAAAAGTGAGAAGGAAAACGATTTTCCTCGTTGATCGAACACGAGCACCAAGTTTACCGTGCGATGCTAGTTCTTCGATAAATTACCGCCGCTGCACGCGTCGCTTTCTAAGAAGACACTTTTTTTTCTTTGTTGACGTTTACTCGGACGAGCCACCTTGAACTCTCTCACACTTCTAGTCTTTTTCTCTTTTGCTCTCTACTTGTTGTTGCATTTTCTACCTTTCTTTCGCGGACTCGCGTGGACAGAAAGGTCGTTGTCGCGATATCTCATGAGATGCAAGTGGAACGATAAGCCACGCGATTCTTGTAAGCAAATTACAACAACGATTTTGCAAGAAGTTTTCCATGGAGATCAAAGTTCGCGGAGAACTGTAGCGCCAATATCGGCCTCGATTTTGAATTTACGGCGTCACGTTCGGTGTCTCTTGGTCCTTTCGTTTGTGCGTTCTTCAAGTCCAGGCTTGTTCCGCCCGATTATCATAGAAATCGTTCCAGTAAATCAAGCAACGGCCTCGGAACCAGTTGCGCGCTCGCTGTTTTTCGAAGCTTCCACGCTGGTACGCGCGACCGCTCATCGCGCAGTCGTCGCGCGTGTAATAACGCTCGACTCGGTCAGAAATAGTTTCGTTTCACCGAACAGGTTGCAGGAGATGACGGAATCTGGAATAGACTCGCTAAATTTGATCGGTCTTGTGGAAACTGTTTTTTTTTTTTCTGTTGACTGATTGAATCATTCATTTCCGGAATAAATCGATTTTATAATATTGGAAAATTACTTATAGTAAAGTAATATAGTTAAAATTTTGGTTAAACGACCGTTTTCAAATTTCTCTTTTCTATTGTTACACGAAGAACATGCCAATCTATGAAGCCTATAAGACTTTTTTTCGGTTCATTTGACGATAACTATTTATGGTGATATATTGGCCGGAAAGTTCGTTTCGATTTACATTTCAATTTTATATACATTTATTGAATTGTATAGGTTCAATTTTGTTACACAACCTTCCTTCATCTTTCACGCTACTCGTATACATACTCTAACGTCCAATTACACGTTTCAAATTCTTTAAGTTTCAATTTTAATAGGAGGAAAAATATGCACGTTAACGTGTATCATTTAGACACTCGAAATTGATTTCCTCTAGTTGAACAGTGAACCGAAGAAAAAGCTTGAAGTGGCCGGTCTTTAGCATGGCTCACTCGAATCCGTTTAGAGTTTATTATGCGCTTGACAGAAATTAATGACGTTCATGACCGGCAAGAAAAGGTACGTCGCTTGAATTCGGGCTTATTGAAACGACACTCTCCGCTTCCCAACAAATTGGAAGCGTCTAAATGTGCAAGTTCCCAGAAAACGTGTACTTGGGCCTGTCTATATTTCTTTTTTCCTTTTCAATTTCCTGTAATAAAAGATTCGCCTTAAAGATAACCTACCCCTTAATTGTTCCGCGCGTTAGTCACGCTTCACGTGAATTTTTACTTTGAAACAGATTACAATCGCGGTATGGTGCCTCGAATTTATCCACCGAGAATCCACGCGATGGAACACTCGATCAAACGAACGAAAATTTCGATGGCGACACTACCAAATGTCCTGTCCTCTAGCGTTTTGTCATTTTTCAAGATATACAATGGCTCACGAGAATATTTTAACATTTATGCATACCTTTCGTGAATATGATTATATCTGTTACGCCAAACATTTTGAAATTTTATTAGCGCCATAATGTGTTTAACGAGACACGACTGTCACGACGATTGGTAAAATAACAGAGATGCTAATGAATCCAAGATAAACGAAATATCCTTTATATACTTGGACAAAATATCACGTAGCTTCTATGTATATACAAGTTCAGATTCGTTACCGCTATAAACAATGACAGTGGACTCTCGTTACTGTGATATTTCAAAGCCATGAATTTTCAGAATGTTTTGTATAGAACACGTAACGTATATAGGAAAGGTTTCTACAAATGTCCAAATATTAGATTGTTCGAGAAGTTTCTTTCGTTTTATGAGGAAATAATGGACACACAATGTTTTTTGTTTTATATTATTTTGTCGAATTACGTGCGATCCATTTTGTTCTATTGAGATAAACACCGCGATATTTCACAGACTTGGTTTCACGTTTGTATGAAGGTGCATAGTTGTAAAAAACACGTTTGTCAAAGGAAGACACTTTCCGGACAATTTAATACCTTCGTGAGCTATTGCGTGTACACTAATTATACCGGTTGCTATGAAATAATAATTAAATGTCGCCGATTTAATAAAAAAAAAAAAAAAAAAAAAACGAAGATAGGAGAAGGTATACTATGGAAGTTAGGTTTTCTCGAATATTTCGAAATGATGTGGTAGATAAGACGTTTCAAGGAGAGACAATAGAGCACGTACAGTATTCTCGTGGAAGCTCCTTACATCGAAAGGTTGCAATGATTTTCCCGGTGCAGAGCTGAGCAGCGACAATTCTCAGCTTGGTTTATCTGATAGCCGTATATTTTAATAATCAGCGACGTCGACCACGATTATTCACGCTTACCGGCGTTTACATAATCGAGCGACTAAGTGTTCGCCGAGATTGCCCGCTTGACGCTTCACGATGATTTATCGTCAGTTAATGACTTTCGATTTCGTATTAATTATAGCAATGCTTCTCTCTCTTCCTCCTCCTCCTCTTCCTCCTCGTTCCCTCTTTCCTGGTAATAGAAGTACCGTGAATCGTCGCGGGCTCGCGTTGCAACGTGTTATTACGCTTAACATTTTCGTTGTGTAATCGGCCGGTGGACACTCGATAAAACAGCCAAAGTCTTCGCCGATTAAAACAAGAAATACCGCGCCGTTTAATCGATCTGCTAATGTGTCTTTACGTAATTACGCTCACATGTAATTGCGCTCACGTTAATGGGTGCTCGCTTGTTACGAAATGGTGAAAAAGTCGCGCAGGAACAATGCGATGATTTATTATCTTCCAAATGTAAATTTCGTACTTTTGTCTTTTTTTCTGATTCCATTGGAATAATGAATAAAATTTGTAGAATGATACTGTGTAAGTCATTGTTATATTGTCCAACTATGGGGAAAGGCAGGTTCTATTAAAGAACCAATTTGTGGTAAATCAGCTTAGTGATAAATAAACTTTTATAGCTTCAGCCATTAACATTACAAACGATAGTAGGTACTTCATAATACGCTTGCTGTTTTACTTATTTGTGTTTAATATGGTTTGTTTAAAATTACTATACTATTGACTCTTTTTAGTGGAATTTATATTTTACTGTATGCTTCGTCATAAGTCAAGGCACAAAATGTTCGTAATTATTCAAAGATACAAAGTAACTCGTCGTACATTTCTTTACAGTTGTTGCCTTCACGGTTAGACCGTATTATGTCCTTATTAATCAAAATTTCATGTAGATACTACCATTTTGCAAATTAAGGAAAACCAAAGCTTCATTATTTTCTTCGTGTTATCTGTTTTTCTTCATTCCATTTAAAATATTTCATCATTTTGTAACGGGTCTGTATAATGCAACTTCACCTAAAGTAGAAAGCTCGAGGAATTTCATTCATATTTCAAGACATTTTGAAAAATAAGAGAATACTAGATAGGAAATTCCGTTTTAGCTGAGGAAGGCAATATATATAGCTCCTTTATAAAAAAGAATTAAAATTTCTGTGCTTCATATCCTGTTTTCTGCGCACATAAAATACACCGTGCGAAAATTTAGGAAAATGTATATGTTATACTTCGTGTATTCTTTTGTCCTGTAGCAGAATATCAATTGGAAAGTGTTCCATGTACTTTCACGTGTATCCATGAAAGTAGCATTCGCCAGTTTGTTTGGACAAATCAATTTCCACTTCGCGCCGTTTGGTTGGAGAACTTCGCAGTTCTCAGTGCCGCAAGAAGTTGAAGTCACCGAGTAACTTCGTTGCTTCCTAATTGCGTGAGCCAATTATTATTCGAGAACTTCTCTAGGAAACACGATTTCGAAATCCTGAAACATTATTTACTCTGCCTGGGAAAACTCTTGGAAAATTTACCAAAAATCTTCTATTATATTTCTAACCAGATTCCATTCTTTAATTTCCATATTGACCAATTGAAATCGTTCCGAATTTCAATTTACAAATCGTTTCAATATGATTTTCACTTTGCTGACAAATAATAATTTCTGGAAAAAGCGCCCGTAAGACGAAATAATAAATTGAATAAATTGACTTGCAAGTTTTAGAATTATATAAGGAATTATGCACATTACGATGAAACATGGTGTGTCCTTTTTGCTACAGCAAGAAGGCGGTCCAAGTGGTCCAACGGGGATCCAGCAGTGCGCCGGTTGCGGCGGTCAAATAGTCGAAAGATGGCTGTTGCTGGCGATGGATCGGTATTGGCACAACGGTTGCCTCAAGTGCTCGTACTGTGGTGCGGCACTGGCGGAAATCGGCCACTCGTGCTACACCAGGAGCGGCATGATCCTCTGCAAAAGCGACTACAGAAGGTAAGGATCGTACTCACTTCTCTTGAAAGTAGCCCAGCTAACCATTCAACTACCTAATGGTACGAGTATCGTTGCGAATTTGTGAAACGAACTACAAAATTCGTACGATCGCGAAATTCGTTTCCCAACCACACCAATATTTTTATATTTTCATGTATGAAAGAGACAAATTGAAAAATATCAATCACATATAATAACAATTTTCGCGTGTAGAAATTACACTAGTGAGGTGGTTATAACGTGTATGCGTATTTGATAAAGTAACGAGTTAAAATAAGTACAAATGCAGAGATAGTGTATGCCGGTTTTAATCGTCGCTCGTTCAATGCTACTAAATCAATCGAAGAATGGATAATAATACTAATGTTCATACATTTATATCAACAGACATTACCACAAAGGGTTAACCTTTTTTACCAAAGGGTAACTCTGGCTGAAGATTATAAGAAACAGCAATAACAATTTTCTATTTTTATGCAATATAATTTTTTAAGCAATGTTCAAAGTTCTTTTGCTTCTAGACTTTGTAACCCAAAACAACGTTATTAGTATTCAAAGAAACAATAACATGGGTCTCTGCCAGATTTGAATTTTCCGTTTCAACTTGAACTGCCGCTATACTAGGAAAGATATGCTATAATTAATCGATACTTTTTTTAATCGTTTTCGTCGTTAAAATTCTTCGGTTTCTATGTCATTAGCAACAGCAGCAGTAGTAACCTGCGAATGTTTATGTAAATTTGTATTTCTATGAGAAGTTATTAGTAGAGAATTAATTAATTGTTAGAGAAGTGAAACTCACATGGAGATGATAACGAGCAATTTTGAATATCCTATATACTTTTTGCGTATTATGCGAATTCAGAGTACTTGAATTTCCCATAAATGCATGAACGTCCGCAACCTAATCTTCGTTAAAATTCTTCCAACTTGATTATACAAAGTTGAATCGAGCGTTATCGTCAAGTGTTATAAATCTTTTCCCGTTTACTCTAATTTCTACAGAAGACATTTATTCAAGTACAAATTACGTTTTAGCGGTGCTATTATCAATTGTTGGAAACGCTGGCGTTACTTAGGGGGATGACCCGATTGCTCGCCTGAAACGTCCCAACTCGCAGCCGTTGATTGATCGCGAAACAGGATTACACGGCACGAACGTCGCGTTTAGAGCTTCATTAAATCGCAGACACGCAATTGCTCGACCGATTAATTCCGTGGCCGCGTATTCGTATCAGCCTGTTCGATTATTAAACGTGTCTGCACTAGCGGATAAGTAATACGATGAAGATGATAAAACTTTTAAGCGCCGGAAGAAAAAGAGGCGTGGATTACACGAGCGAAGTTGCATTGGCTCGCAACTGACATAGGAATTAACGATAATTGATACGTAACGTTTTCATGCTGATAAACGCTTACTACGGCTGAATTAATCGCACCACTTCCGGTGCATCGATGATCACCAACCGAACAGACTCGTTGGCGCCAAGTATCGAACAATCAACATTCCGCTGGCGCAAAATAGCTGCAATCTACGAAGCTGTCACTTCGCTGTGACACTTAGCCGTTGATTATACGCCGCTTCCTTCGTCCCTCTTTTCGAATACTGTCTTTGTAACAACGTGATGTTTTGCCCCGCTTCGCGACTCTCTTTGATCATACCTTTTATCATCGATTTCTCGAATAGATGGTTTATCATCGAGTGAACAGAGGTTCTTCATTTTTAGTTCGTTAAGTTTAAACGAAGGGAAAGTGGGAAACTTTGATTTCTGATACGGAGGCTATGGTAGGTTAAGCAAAAATTATGTGACAAAATTATTATAACGATCTTAATGATGTATCGATATAACGTTGAAAACTTTACAATTTTCAAAGTTGTTTGTTCCGCTATAATGTGATATCGGTCATTAAATTACTGATATTTAGAGTTGCATTATTGGCGAAGGTTTAGGATTCCAAACAATCTCGTCGATATGTCAAATCGATTCTCATTTTCGATAGATTGAAAAATTACCGAGATGGTCTACGTCGCGTTTGAAAACGGTTAATCGACGGAGACCGTTCCAAATTTAGAAGATTCGAGGTCAAAGCGCAATTTAATGAGAAACAGACGCAGAAGTTAGTTGGCATCACCTTAAAATAGATCGGCACAATCTGGCCGGGGCAGCCGGTGTGTACAGAATCCAATGAGTCTGTCCGTATTCTCTTTTTTCCTTTGTCGACCTATTAATTCGCCGCGAAACGATGCTTCTTTTCATCTCTGATTAAACCTGGAAAATATATGATACAGTCTTCGAACGAGCGAGCGTGATGAAATAGATACTGAAACGTAATTTGTTCTCGTTATTGATCACAGCATATATATAATCTGATAAATTTATGGTTGATTCTCATTAAGTAGATTGGATGGATAAATTAATATTTCGAAAGTTGTATTACCTGCCTTTTTTTCTCTCGATTATTTTTTTCTTGAGAGTTACGTAATTGTTGGAGAATTGACAAATTAGATAAACATGAAAGAGAGTGACACGTAGTCGAAACGAATTGGCCAGCGTTCCGGGGATGGAACGAATTAATTAAACGGTCGACAATGAAGGAAAATATTCAGCCCCGTGGCAGTTCGAAGTAAAACGGGTCGGCTGGTCGTTATGAAATTTTATACTTCGTTTAATTAATTCCTTTATTACGATCTTCGACGGGGACTGGTTTCGTGTAGCGAAGGCTTTAAGGAACATTTGAAATTTTTACTTTGAAGAGATCGTAAAAATATCACAGATCATAATCACAAGAAGATTAATACATGTAATTATACACAAGATCTAGTGCAAAATTAAAAATTTAATGATTAATACCTTCGTTGGTACAGGCGTTTCATTCCTCTAATTAATTTATTTCATCATTCGTAAATAATATTACAGATTCATAACTGTTATTTTATTTTTTTGCATTCTTGGCAAAATGGCTTAAAAAACAAGATAACAGTAGATTGAAGAAAATGTTATTAAATGGAGACATTTTTAATGAAACATATATAATTCTACACATGAACACGAAAGGAGAACAGGTGAAAATTGAAAATTTTGTTTTTTCCTTAAGTCGCATTAATTGTAAAATTCCTTTAAACATTTATATTCGCGACTGTGCTAAACGTAGTCCCTTCTCATCCGTCATTCATACAATCCTGTGTATAAATATATGAAAAATCTATCAATCGATCAAAGGAGGAAACATTGAAACGTTTACCTTAGATTCCTCGTAAAAATAGAAAATCTCGTTTTCTATTGAATTATTGTGATTATAAGATTCCGCTGGACATTTGTATTCGTGGTCGTGTTAGTCGTGGTCCTTCCTTGTCGAACCAATCGCGAGAGACTCGTCCGCAGCAGCACACGTACGCTCTAATCTGTTAGCACAGTCCAACGATTTAGTCTAGCGTAGTATCAATATTTGATTACGAGGCGTCTCCGTCCCGCATGCCGGAATTGGAGACGGATTCGTCCATCCAGATGTCCAGTGGCGCGCGCGGTTCCTTCGTATTTCCGGAAGTCGGACGTCGTCCTAGAAATCGATCTCGCTGGAAACACAATGCGAGTAAAACTTGGCGTTAATTACGATCGCGTGTTTTCCTCGCTGATCTGTTTCGCAGGAAACTCATTTAGGATGTATATTGCAACTTGAAAGCTGTATATTTTGTTAGTGAAATTAAAAAAAAAGAAAAAGGAATAGAAACAAAATATAGAAAATGTATTATCACTGCGGATGGAGTTACACGAAGTAAGTTTGACTCTGTAAAGATCGAAGTTCCCGAGGAAGAGTTCGAGGCGACGGAAAAATTGAATCGAAAGAGGCAAATTTTGGAAAAGATGGTACGTCAGTGTCCTTGGATCGATCGTTCGAACTTTGAAGATGGAAGTGAAACTCCGAGAGAATAAGAGATATTTAAAATACATAAAACAAGATTCAACGTCATATTTCATCGCGGGAGTTCGACAGAACGAAAAGTGGTTCAATTTGCCGGCAACGATTGCCTCAATTTAATATCCTGTTCAGTTTGCTCGTTAGGTTACCCGGGAACTCGGAGCCGGCAGTATCGTTAAAGACAATCCTTTGACGGAACGACTCTCGCAAGACACAACCACGTCACGGTCCTTCTTCGTGTATACCCGTATGTGTATACTTGCGAGTCAGCCACGACAATTCGGGAGGCGGCCGCCTCCTGCCCCCTCATCTGCCTGCAAAGGCGTAACTCGTCGAGAAAATTTCCCCGTGAAATTTCGTAGGAAAAACAAGCCGCTATCCGAATTGAGAGAAGTAGCACTCCGGAGCGGAGTGACGCGACAGAAGCATCGACATCAGGCTTGCGGTAGGGGTTGCTAGAAGGGGGAGCCAGCTGAGAAAGAAGCGCGACGGACGGTGGGAGAGAGACGGTCGAATTGCACATCCGTGGATAGAAGGCGGCAGAGACAGCTGGTGTAAGAGGGAGAAAGAGAGGGATACCCGGAACAGAGGGAGAACCAGCGATCGACCGAGTGAATGGGGAGTAAAGGCGAAAGAGAAGGTTGATCCAGAGAGAAAGTGAGACAGGATAAGCGTGGGGAAGAAAAGAGAGACAGAGCGGAGAGATAGGCGAGGGTAGGAGGTAGTGGTTCGTTTCTTTTGGATTCAAGGAATGTTTCAATCAGTTTGATTGAAGGGCTGAGCCACGGCAAGAGGGTAAACTCGATTTACAGCCGTGCACGAGGGGTATGGGGAGAAAGGGGAAAAGAGGGAGCGAAAGAGAGAGAGAGAGAGAGAAAGAGAGAGAGGAAGATGGGGGAGTTTGGGTATAGGTATGGGAACGGTTCGAGTCGGGACACACGGGGTACGAAGGGTGGGTGGCTGAGTGGGTGGTAGTTTCGGGAGGAAAGAGGGAGGGTGGTAGGGTGGCGGGTGCCACAATCACCGAGATGCGTCCAATCACCCCCAGCCTCCAACGCCATCGGGTTTCGGGTGCACGGACGAGGACTGAAGGGATTGAAGGTGTACGGAGGGTGAAGGGGCATGGGTTGCGGAGTGAAGAGAGCGGCCAATCATCGCTCGGCTTTCCGCTGGAGCGACGTCGTCGTGGTGCTGGTTTGGCCTAGATGTGCAATCAGACCGCTTCAGAGCACCTCGCTCTCTCTCTCTCTCTTTCTCCACTTCTCCTCATCCTCCCGACCACCCCCTCCGCCCCACTCTCTCTGTGTCCCGCTCTCTGTTCACCGTTTTCTCTGATTCTCCTCGCTCCGTCTTTCTGGCCGAATACCAAATTCCAGCAATTTGGGTAGGTGGGTACTTTGTTGAATCAACATGATTGGGCTTGACGGAGCCCGGCGACAGGGTGCTTCGTCTGCCGTCGTGCCGCGATTCCGACCGGCTGCTTGCCGGGAGAGGACATCGCCGATGCGATCCCGCCATTTCACTTCCTAACCCTTTCGCGGTCCCGGGGACCGGTTTGTAGCTTGTAATTCCATTAAGAGTAGACGCGGTCGAGTGGCGTGCGGCTCTTCGCCCCGTTGTCACTTTGAGGGGCTGGAATGAAAAGAAAAAAGAAAGAAAAGCCGAACGGGTTCAGCCAGATCGGAGTACACTCGGGACGTTCTCCTCGCGGCGGTTTCCGCGTCGACACGCGATCAATGACGCGTTAGAAATCGATCTAATGCACACGATACACGAGGCATCCTACTCTTCGATGAAGGATTTCATCGTATCACCGTTGGTTATACATCGACGTACGAGTTCACCGGCAAAGGATCGTTGATCGTACGATCAACGCAGCATCCCGGGTGCAAAGAGCAGCGTGATACGCGCGAACGATCGTTCCTCGGACGGTGGAACGTATTTACAAAGTGGTGAGAGCGTAATAGAGGCTGGCACGCGAACGACGTGGCGGGACGAGTTTTCCGCATGACAGGAATCGCGATCGACGTGGTAATGGCAGCTTATCGCGCTGGTCGTGCGACAACACACGATCTGATGACGCGGCGCGCGCGGAGGAGGGTCACGGATAAGAGAGGGCAAAGGGTTGGAGAAAAAAGTCCGCTGAAGTGGAGGAGAAAAAGTTTAAGAAGAGGAAAGGGAAGAAAAACAAGCGACAAGAAACACGCTGCGAGAGGAGAAACACGCTGGTCGTGTCGCATGTATAGTGTATAGGAAGTGCGGGTTTGGTATGCAGGCAAAGTAAGAAGAAGAGTATTTCAGCGTTCAGACCGATGCGGGCTCGAGTGGTAGAGAACACGCGGACACGTACAAGCGGCCTGGTTAGTCGTTGGCTGCTGCCAACTATCGGGGTGTTGGTTTCGTGGTAGTGGTAGTAGTGGTGGTAGGTCGCTGAAGAAGTTTGAGGGTGGTGGTAGCAACGATAAGGGGTTCATTAGAGACAGTTTATTACTGCCTTTGAAGTCTCTCGCGTGTTGCCGTTAAGTCGCTCGATATCTCGTAATATCTCGCTCTAATCTCGCGAGGAGAAGTTAATTGCTACCTCCACCTCTGCCACCTTCTCACCTCCGACCTACCCATATTCGCTTCCCCGCCGGCTCGATCCTTGCGGAACCTCCCCTAACCCTCTTACTCTGTCTCTTCTACATCCAAGTCTCCCTACCATTCCTCTTTCTATTCGTTCTTTGCACCGCGTACGACGCTCATACGTGTTGCCTTTACAATTAAACGTTTAATTCGGGCCACTATCGAGACGATATTTTCATCCTTATTCCCCTACCGGTTCCACGTCTGCCGCTCTCACCCCCACGAGCCCCTTTTCACACCTTTCGCCTCGAAAGTTTCCTGTCCATGGTCAGCGACGTGTCCTGACCGCCGCAGTTCGTAATGCTTCTCGTGACTCGCCCGCGACCGGTGACTTCTAATTATTCCAATTCTCGGCCCACTGCTTCACGCTCGGCTTGCGTGGGATGTTCCTCGACCCTGGTTCGCCGAGAAACCGTTGCACAATGGGATCTGCTTAATACCGAGATAGTGGGATAATTAGTAGTTGCAGGTTGGTAGGTTTGACAGGTGGACGGAGGATTTTGGTTTTTAATTGTCAGACATTGAACCCCGGTCATTTTGACCGGACGCTGGTGCCCGAGTTGGTTTTCTTTGTTGGTTTTCTACTTTTTTATATTTGCGCTCTGGTAACTTTGACTATAATTCTAAGCGAAGTTTTGGAAGTCTTTTAACGAAATTTTTACAGAATATTCTTCGTACTGTGTACCTATATTTAAATAAGTCAGCAACAATCGATTTTTCGAATTATTAAAGATATTTCCGTTTTTAACTGTACTTGGATCCAGTTCTTATTCTTGGCATAGAATATACTAACGTTACAATGAGATTTCGTAGGATTTTATTTTATCAAAAATAGTATCGGTTTAAAAAGTAAAATGTACGAAGATTTTTATCAATAATTATATATGTGTATTTTGAACTATTTTGATTAGTCTTCGACATTATTAGAGTAGTCCGATTTCTGAGGATTAATAAGAGAAATTGTAACTTGTTATCGTATGATTACTATATACTGATTCGACTAGAAGCAGATCTTTAACATAGAATATAATACGATCTCCGACCGTGCCTCGTAAACGTATCTCGTAAGTGTTCATATCTCGTATAATTTGCTTTTTTTCTCTTTTTGGTTACGAGATTTTCGAGATGGGGGGCAAAAAGCGATCGTAAATTTCCTGTCCGATGCTTGGTAGGAAGTAACACGAGCGCTCGGCTCGAACGTGTCGTAATTAATTGTACGTTCTTTCGACTGCTAATCCCTGGAAACGGCTGTCTTAATGAAGGTAATATTTCACCGCTTAGCAAATAACAACGTCCGTTCTCCAGCGAGCGTATTGCTGTAATGACAGTCGATGCTCTAACACGACATTACCCTACATAATAATCACAGTAATATCTCCGTATCTAATCTAAAAAACAAGTTTCTATATAAAACAATCTCTTTAACACCTTAACGGACACGCGATTTTTAATCCATATACTTTGTCCTTGGAACCGCACTAGATTGGAATATAGTACATCGCCACGTTTAATTTTTACGAAATATTATATTGTATTTGAGTACTTTTTCTCCAATAATGTTATCCAAGTTATTCGCATCGTTGAAAATGTTTCAAGTTAGCAAATGCGTTATTTTAATCGTTGTAAAAAAATCTAGTAACACGACGATCAACGCGTTAAACGTTGTATAAATTTTCGATAGCTCCAACAAGGGAATATTCGATCTCATTTCAAAAAAATCACAACTTGTAATGTCAGAGAGGCCTTTCAAATGGCTCAGCGTGTATCGAATATCTTCGATATTTATTATCGTCCTAGTGGAAGCGCCTCAATTTTTCATTTGACAGCTTTTATAGTAAACCGTAGGTGGCAGAGTAACGCAAACACGACAAAACGGGGCCCGTGATTATAGCCTGTAACGGCAAGATAATGTTCGATCGGGACTTTATGGACGCAAAAGGTCCACCCCTGATTTTATTACCGATGAAACGGCGCATTTCGATATTAACTACTAACGCGGTCCCTCGATCGGGGATGGAATTTCTGTCGGCAATTTAGTCGAAATTCCGGACATCTGGCTAATAATGGTCGATAACAAACACGACATTATTGGGCCACCTTTGACGGCGTTAAGCTTTGTGTTCCCGTATTTCGACCGCGAACCGCGACGGCATATTAAGCGGCTCGACGCCGACCCTCTCCCTGCGAATACGAAATTCAGCTCAACTTCGTTTTGGGCCATACTGAATTTCTCATTTTTTCTTTTTTCTTTTTTTTGTAACGTATGATAGTCTTTGATGCGTAGAATATAAAAATACTAGTTTCTACGTATAACGTTTGTATGTAATTTTTATGTATAAAGTTCATTGAACAGTTTGCTTGGACGCCTCATAGACTTTAATTGGGTAAAGCTATTATGATACCGCTCTCTGTCAGCGTCTAATATTTTGCAGAACGCCAATTAGCTGATATCTATCAGACAGCAACTTATTCCTTAATAATATTAATCAAGTCATTTAGAAGTTACATTAATCAGTCTCATAAATTGAAAAGTCCAAACAAGCGATGTTGTGATGATAAATATTGTTTTTTAAATTTACGATATAGACCTATTGGGTTATCGATTTTCAAAGTGCCACAAAATCTGCTACTAAAAGACTTAGGTACGTAGGCATATCTTTGGACCAGGTAGGCTGTTGCTCTTTTTTAATTGTTATATCAAAGTACGTTCTTTTAACTATTAAATAATATCAAGATGAGAAAGTGGAAGAAACTGTACTTATATGCTTCGTCTGTAATCTTCAGTATGTCACAAAAGCGTCACAAATTCGTGATATCTGAAAACGAAGTTGAGCCAGAAAATCTGCAAACGCGCCTGCAACAGTTCTCCGTTACTTTCGCCTGGATATGAATTCTTTCTCAATGATTTCTTCATGGACTAATTGAAACGTTCCGCGATAGACGGGGCTAATTGACGCGCACGTATCCCGCGGCACTCGCCAATTGCATAAGCAGTTTCCGTGGCTAACGTGTAGGTTGAGCAATAGGCGCGCGATGCGATCGGTAACGTTTCAGAAAACACGAGGAGGCGAGAGATCGTCGTGCGATGTACCGTATGAGAATCGACGTTGAGGAAATCGCGAAGTGAACCGGTGAAGGAAAGATAACGAGGCGAGCGTCGCGCGGCTAATTGCCTCTCCTCGTTCTCGTTGCTTCGTTTGCCTGTCGAGCACCCAACGATTCGTCCTATCGAGGTCGTGAAACAGCCTCTCGACTTTCGTAAAGGAGTGTGATTTGAATGGTGTGCTCTTTTCTAGAGCACTGAATTGAGAATGATCTGTTTCCATAATGTGACTATTATAAGCTTAGTTGTTATTGGCTGGTACGAAATGCAGTTATAAGATGTTTTTGATAATTATAGCGAATTATTGTTTTCATGATGATAATTAATAATTGATATGAGGTGGATAGGATGTAAGGTCAATTCACATCAGAGACCAGGCCACACACCGCGGACAGGATGGCATCCAGATGTCTGCACATCCTTGGCGCGTACCCTCAATAGTCTTAAGTACCCACCAGGGGTCTTGAAATTTTCGTAGTTAAGGTCCTTCGGACCAAGCGAGTATCTCTTGTCTTAGATTTCCTTTTACGTTTATTGTCTAACACGTGTTAGCATAGAAAGTTGGTTTTCTTCACATCTGGTATATTCTGTTAGCAACTTTCTCGCGAGGGCGGCTAAAACTCTTCCTGGTCCACCAACCGTCTTATTATCCAATCGGAGACGGTGTCTATTGCCCTCACTTCCTTAACCAAAATTGTCATCAACAAATTCCATAGTCCCGTGTCCTTAGACACACCTACCCTTAGCCTTCCTCAGACACAGTATCGTCAGTAAGACTCACTTATTCTGTATCCTTAGAATAGTCAACATATCTTTACCGGTCTCTACCTTTATAACAGTCGCGTACTTAACGTATCAGTGTAACTAAGTCTTACATAACGCGGTTGGAGTGAATTGTGATTTATGTTAATTCAGTGTGTATTACATTGTGATTGCTGAATTCATAATAAAGTTTAATTAAAACAAAATTAATAGTTGTGTTCCGACTCAGCTATTTTATTTCATCAACCAACCCTTAAGTTTACGTGACAAGGACGTGGTCGGTGCCAAAGAAACACTCAGAGATGTTTAACACGTTGACTGCACGCGTGTTTTCACTGAAATCTCTGTCAGGCCACGCGTGCCGCAGTACCAAGCGTTCTCTGCTAGGTACTGTCATCGATATTTTAGTAATGCGAGTAAATAATTTTTTTATAAATCTTTTTTGTATTATTTTTATAACAATTCAATAGTTTTATTATTTCCTCTAGAAAGTAGTCAATTCGCAAGTAGTCAAATAAGCGCCACCCGAATACGGGTGACGCGGTCCTGCCGGAAACTTTGCTGTCACCTGAATACGGGTGTCGTGACAGTCAACGTGTTAAACAGTATATGTACTAGCAATTCTCGCTTTCGACACTTTACGTAGAACTCGCGATTGCAACTGACGATTTGCACTTCTCCGTTACAACTCGACTGATAGACGATGAGTTAAGATAGCGATTGAGCAGAGTGCACGATGTAAGTTAAGATGATGATCGCTCAAGGAACTGTAGTTTCTGTGACCATGATGCTGCGGAGGAAAACTATGATGAGTGTGTTTAAGGGTACGAGATAATCGGATTCGTTAAGGAAAGTTTTCGTTAGGAAAGTGAGGGCAATGCACGTTGCTGATAATTGGTTAATCTACCTACCAGGTGAGGAAGGATGCTAACCGCCCTCGAGAGTAAGTTGCTAGCAGGAAGCATCATACGTAAGAAAAACCAGATTTCCCGTATCTTTCCGGAGTAGATAATAAATTAAGAAATGCTAAAACTAAAAAATACTTGTTCAGTTTGGAGGACCTTAACTAGAAACATCTATTGTAGTTGAACGACGAAGATGTTCAGACATCTGGCAGTCATCTTGACTCTCTCATAGAGTCTGCTTTGTGTAGCAAGCCACGGGACAGAAACCGTTGGAAAGTTTGTTGTCGAGTGCCCCTGCAGATATATATCAATCACACATGGAGGTTGGTATTAATTAGACTTTAAAATGATACATAATTGCGAAGCGTTGTCCCATTGGCGAATCAGATTCTCTCTCACTTCCAACCAATATACCTCATAATGACAGAACAAAAGCTTACAAGAAAATCCTAATATGCTGTATACTACTCTACGAAACAAATCCAAGTTTAAATTCTTCGATGGCCTACCGTGTGTTCATTGTCCAGAAATGGCAGGTACCTGACCCAAACGAAGAAGGAAAGTACATTTTCACGCAAAAGGAAAAGTTGCGCGCCATCGCTGGCTGCAGGTTTTTCGTGTTTCCTTCGCCAGCAATTAACCGACCATGCATACGTAGGTACGCGGGAATATGAGTATCGACGTTATCGAGTAGCCACGTCAAAGGAAAGGCCGAGCAGCAGTAGCGCCGGGACAAATACGTTTCGAGGTATGGGGATCGCCGCGGCATTTATTATTCAGCTGCTGAAAAGGGTTCGCCCAGGCACGTGTGTGCAGTTCGATCGTGGGTAAACGTCCCCGGGACCGTAATGTGGGCTTTACTTTAACGATTAGATTTTTCGCGAACATGCAAGAGCATCGGCCTGTGCACACTCGTCGCCATCGCCGCCGCCGCCGCCGCCGTCGTCGTCGTCGTCGTCGTCGTCGTCGTCGACAGGACGGCTCACTCGGAATTGATTCGGGGAATAATCAATGCGGGACTAACGTCGTTCACGTGTACGCGCTCGAATAAAGCGCCACGACGAGACTTGTGTTTGCTTCCTTCCGCGTCGGGAGCTGCTCCCTATTCGCGAATCTTTTTCATTGATCGAATCTTGTTGAAGGGTGGAAGGGGGATAGTGGAGTAAGAGTTGGTGGATCAGAATTTTTTTATTTTGAATTAATTGTTAGTTAGAATTGATTAAAGTGATTTAAATTTGATTCAGGTGTAATACGTTGTTGTTCGAACATCGTGTGATTTTTAGAAGGGGATGATGAACGAGAGTATCTGTAATTGGTGAATCTTAATTTCCTCTGTTTTTGATCCACTGTTAGAAAGAATAGGGTTGATCCGTGTGGTTTAAGTCGAGTTCCGGTATAAGCCAAACATTGTGTTGAAATAAATGTGCTTGTTTAAGATAAATAAATAACTTACTCGTGATAAAAGATACAAATGGCACGTCGTTATATTTTAGTAGCGGCAAACGCATTATACCTCAATTAGTATCGTTATAATAACAAATATTCTTCGCAATAATGTGAATATGTAAATACAGATATCTAATCTCAATTTGTATTTGATATTTGACACGATAAATGCTATTAATACAGAATATAAACTACAATGATGTACTCTAAAATGAATCGTCCAACTTAATCTCGATTACCATTAGTTCGATGGATTATTATTGGGAGCGATGCAAATTGAGAATTTTTATTTTCCAATTAATTTTCAATAAATTAATATTCATGCGCATCGTTTCTCATAAAACTAAAAAATAGCTGTTATTTTATACATAATATCTGACAATGAATGCTCGCTAATTACTTCGTACAGATTTGTGTATAAATTATTTATCGAACGACTAGAACAGGTACCTTTTAAATTAGTTTCCTGTAACTTTTATTTTTCCAATCAATAACCAATGCACCTATATCAGCTATGTGAAAGACTCTAGAATTTGAAATATAAACTTTCTAACAAATTTCCATCGGTGTAAGCAATTTTCATCGATATCGATGTCTAGAGATAACTGATTTCTCTGCAAAGGGGTTGGTTTCCTTTGCTCGAAACGTTCGTTGCCATTGTTTCATGTGGGCGGGACAGGTGCGTGAATTGTCATAGAGCAACAGCTATTGAATATTTAATGAACATCGATGGCATCGTTTTGTCAACACGCGATCCTGAACGTGGCGAGTATCGATCGCGCAGGCAAACATTTCATTCGGCCGCGGATACCAGTTGTCGGTCCTGTGGTGCACGATCAACCGGAAGAATAGGTCCTCTCCTTTTAACCTTTCTTCTCACAGATCGAGCGAACGTGCTCGCCTGAATAAATTTGAATATTAAGCTTAATCTCAAGTTAAATCTCTGAACAATAGAAATCTCAAGCTGAGTATCCCTTGATGAAGGCCAAAAGAATATCTGAAGATTATCCGAAAAGTGAGCGTCCTTCGAAACTTTAAAACTCAAAGTTGAAGTTCGTTTAGGCTATTCTGTGATAGCGAAGTCAATTGAGGCATTAGAAAAGCAAATTAATTATGATTCTCTGAGAATATCTTAATCTGAATTAGAGAACACACAAGAGTTAGTAGGTATAATACGCATATAGCATGCATTCTGCATATTTTTACTTCTTTAAATTTCCTATAATTATGTTAATACCTACAGTCTGTCAATGATTTAGTATTTCAGAAATCAACCGATTAACCTGTATAAAGTTAATCAATTTATCTATGATGTTTTGATGGATTGATAAATTTGTACCGTTTAAATAATTAAACTATGTATACCATTGAATTTTCTCATATTGTGAAAGAAAGAACTTAAAAAGGATTTCTGTCTGTCGCGAGAGTTACACTGTGTATAGAGAAGAGGTCACAAAACTGGCAACGTCTTATTACAGTATCCACAGCAAGCACTACGAAAATCTCAATCAGCACCACTATTTCAAGTTTCGTAGATCACGTTTGAACAACGACCATAAACTCTCTGTAACCTCCGTAAAAACCGCTCAGAACATCCAAATTTACATCCAGGAATCTAAACTCGGCTGTACATTATATGTGGGTCTTGTGATTAGAATAAGCGTAGAGCAAAGTAAAGCAAATCTTAACAGAATGATCGCCGAACATCGTATTCCAGGAACCAAAGATGAAACGGCTAAACGTATAAAGTGTAGTCAGCCACGGCGATTACTGAAATATTAAGAACGCACAGCCACGAGTCTATTATTAACCTCAAAGGGAGCCTGTCAACGCAAACCACGCATAAATGTCCGTGTAATACGTTGCTAGTGACAAACGCGACGCTTTGTCGCAGGAAACTCGCGAAACGCGGAATCGTCTACGTTCAAAGGGAGAATCGTTGGCCATGGCTGTTCTTGTTACCTCGATAAATCGGTCGAATTACGATTTAGGCTAGATGCAAATAGAATTGAATAGAAATCTCAAATAAGGATCTACAGACCATATCTAGCATATTTCAGGAAAGAATGGTTTTTATGTTACACTATATTCGATAAGCTGTGACGAATGTGATTCTTATGCGCAACGTTATATTGCCTTCTGACGAAATATTTGCAACCTGTGTGTATTAAGACGACCAACGGGAATTGCAGAATCATATTTTACTGTTAATTGAACTTTGACCAAAATGTGCTATAGATCCTTATTCGATATTTCCATTGACATAAGCTACCATAACTTACCATTTCACAAACCTTAAGAAATTTTTCGGTTAATGCGAAATGTTCGTATCACGAATGAAATATATGTCGATGTAGATATTGTGATATCTACATATTTTACGCGAGTGGTAAAAACGGATTGTTCCTATTTACGAAACATGCTCGTCACTGTGACTGTTCTATTTAGCGCGTAATAATAATAGCATAACCGTAGAGTATAAATACAACATCAGATGTTCGCCCCATTCTCTCTCAAACCAACCCATCGAAATAATGAATGCATAAGAGATTATATCAATGAGCTACAATTATCTCTCTTAAAATGGAATTCTATTTTTACTTTGGAAGAAAAATTCGTTTTTCTTAATTACTAGCAATGGAAGGATACTTTTTAAATGATTTTACAAAGAAGACGTAATGCGCTACAATTTGATATCACTTTTACCAGAAACAAATAGTTAATTAATAACATATATATACAACATGGAGGGTGAAATGATTAGACGAGTCTCAATTAATAGTAATAACGGAGTTATCTCATTGTGAAAAGTACGAGAACACTGTAGGCCGGTTAAAAGCGAAAAGTTCAGTACAGGCTGGCTATCGGCGAAGGCATCTGAAACGAAACCGAATTTATGCATCGATGCCTCAGAAGAATATCCACTCGGACAAAAATATTCCCCGAGTCACGAAATAACAGAGGTGAGTTGGAGAACCGGTTTCAGGAAAGAAAACGATACGCACCGCGTTAAAGGGGTTAATACGATCGTCTGAAAAAGTTGGAATTGGCAAGGATCACAGTGGATATCTCATATTGGTGACTCGGTTGGTTTCTTTCGATAAAAATGAAGAAAAATGAAATGTAAGTCGTTCAACATATCGAACTCGAGATACCGAATCGAGGATCTAACCTGAATTCTGTTCTAAGTTGAGTGGGTATAGTGCGCGTAGTGATCGAATTCAATGCTCCGCTATCTCGAGTTCCAGCCAAACAGTTAGAAAATTCTAATTAAACTGATTGGCAAAGTTTTAACAAGGTATCACCGTGATGAAAGTACGAACCTTTTAGGCTGCAGATAGATACGTCAAACCGACTGAACCGACTGATAATCTGCCCGTTTATATACTGTAACAACGTATTTTTTTTTTAAATTGTTACCGACTCACAAACTAAAGCTTTATCTACCTAATGGTAATGATGTATATCGATATGCTCTAATAATGCAGATTTTACACGAGTTCCTTCAATTCTTTAAATTATTTAATTTTTTTTAATTAAACTATCCCAATTAAGGTTCAGGATTTTTCCTATTTATCTCCCCTCTTCATCGACATACGAGGCTCGACGTTGTCTTATTGAAAAAGAAAAAAGAACAGGATCCTTTGAAATCAGCGAAATCAGCGAACATCGTAAATTATATAATAGCTTTCATGAATTTCTGTTACTATCTAACTTGGCAGAATTTATCATTTCACGTAGTTAATTATACCTTTACCAGTTCCATACAATACACAATGTATTGACTGGCAAATGCAGTTACCAACTTTCCAAACAATCTAATGCTATACATAAAATTATTCTTGAAAAATTGCAACCTTTCGCAAAAAGATTCGATGTGTTATATTCACAGCTTACGCAGTAATAGAATCGCAATGTAAATTGCACGCGGAAGTCGTCGTTAAAATATTAATCGCGAATCGAGAGTTGGGAAAAAAGAAAAAAATAAACGAGTGAGGTAGCGCACGAACAATCGGTTTTCCGATCGTTCAACGAGCATCCGTGTTTTCTAATATTCCTTCGCCTCGTAACAGGCTTTCGATGTGATTGCCTGTTGCCCACTCTCCCTTGCAACGACGTCGAATGATGGATCGACGAAGGTTAATTAGTTACCGGGCGTTGCGCCGAACATCCGCCGCAGTTTCCTGCATGCGATTAATTAGATTTTCGCGATTTTCAAGGTGCGATCGCGCGGAACGACCGCTAGAGACGTACCAAGTCTCCAAACCTCCAAGTCTAATGAAGAATAATAAATTCTTCTTAAGAAAATAGCCAAGCATCCGGCGAATATAATTAAAGTTGAAACAAGAGATTAAGTTCAATTCTTTAGCTTGCTTTCATTATCTTAGTTATCTTTTACTAACAAATTTGTTAAAAGATTCTCAACCTAATAATCTATTGAAAGTCTCCAAACAATCGTTATTCAAGATAATACGATTTTAAACTGATTTCTAAACTTTTTCGTTTTTAATTATTCTACGAAACTCAAAACGACGTCAGTTTTCTAGTCCGCGATGGATACATAGTTAGAGGGAAAGTTTTCAACAATTAACACATGCACTTTAAAGGTATCACAATTGAAGATATTTCATCCCTGTGTTAACACGTTAAAAGAACATAAAAAAATGCAAAAGAAGAATTTCAAGGAAGAAGAACGTAAAATTAAAAAAGTAATATTTAACTATTATTTCATGGAATCTATTTTGTTGCCAACGTTATGTGTTTAGTGAATAATTTTTTCTAAGCAGCCAAATAGTTTTCCGTTTTTTCTGAAAATCTCATTCGAGTTATATCACTTTTGAAATGCATGTGCAAATTATTCGATCAATTTGCCAGAAAAATTATCCACTCATCGAGGAAACTTCAGAATACTATAGGATATAGCAAACACCGTTATTACCCACAATTACTCAACGATCGTGTAGGAAGACATCGTTTGTGTGCGCGTAACAGACGTTCAAGCGAACCCTTCTAGTAAACCTTCCAGGTCATACGAGGCGCTGTCCAAATATCATTACCCGGCTCGATGGCGAATCAAACGCGATATTTGAGTCGTTCGCAGGCTGAATATTCCCGGAACGGGTCACCAATGGCTTTCACGTTTGCACAGATACGCGGTAACAAACGTCTAGGTCCAGGTTACACGTTGAAACCGATTGACACAGGCTCTTCTCTTTAATCGCTCGTCCATCTTTACCGACTTTCTTTAAGCCGTGTTTGTGTCGCGTTTCATTCATTCTGATACCATCATGTCAAGAAACAAAACGTTTTGTGGAACGAACAATCTGCGACTTTGATTCGGTGAAAACACGATTTTAATTCATTCTTGTATCCAGTAGATACAAGAGGAATTTATCTTAACAGGTTCAAATTTCGCGCCTATATTTGTTTCTTGATGCATCGATATACTATTGGTTCGTGCGAAACTTTTCCTCAACAGAGATTTCCAGTTAGGCTGTCGGCTTAAAGGGTAGAATAAGAAAGGGTGGGAGAAGGAAGAGAATAAGAAGGAGAAAATAGAGGCGCGCGCGTGCCGCAAATAAGCGTCGATAAATCCGAGACGTAATACAAGCTAGTCGGCCGCGGGGCAACTTAATCCAGGGCCAAATTAAATCGTGGCCCCGACAAATCTGTGCTTTCCGAGTGATTTGTGGCTCCGTTTGATGCCGCCCCCATATCGGAAATAGCTCGAACCGTCCATGCCCCCAGTCATGGTGCAGCTCACGAATCAACGCTGTTGGAATTTCTCCCTTGTGTTTCCTTTTGCCTCTCGACTTACCTTTCGTCCTTGCCTTTTTGCAGAATACTGTGGTCCTCACAAACTTGCATCTGATAATCGTAGTTGAATTTTTCTTCCCGCATCTTTCTTTTGTTTTTTTACCACGATCTTAAACATTTTATATTTTTTCTTAAACTTAAAGGTCGATTACTTTGCCGTTTCATTTCGTCCTAGATTACTATTTACCTACGTAAATGTTTAATTCCTGACATTTGAAATTTTGAAAATGTTGTATACAAATCGATGTTTTTCTTCGCGAGTCTTTAAATATTCTTTCGTTAAATTACTTCGTTTCCTACTCTAACCCCATAAAGTTAAGGTTCGATTAGTACGGCCTGTTGCTGTATTTCGTCTTAAATCAAACCCAAACCCTTGTTTCGTCTTTCAGAATGCGAAATTTAAAATTGGAAAGTTTCTAATCCTAAATTTTATACACGAAGTTTAGAGTTGTAAAAGTTGGACAAGCGATTATTATTATTATATTATGTAATCGATCCATCAACGAACCGCCGTGCATAATCACTTTTGAAGGTAATCAATTAAGCTATCAAGTAATTTACGAAGCGATATCGGAAGTGAAAGAAGTGAATGTAACGTGAGGCGACGGTTGTGGAATTTTCATGGCGGTCTTCAAGGGGACCCCTAACGTTTCCGCGGTTAGGCCGCTGGATCCGCGTCGCGTACGCGGATCGATAACCCTTAATGGCGGACAAATTGTAAACGTTGACAGGAAGATGGAACGGCGGCCGTTTCGCGGCGAACTGAACTTCGCTAATTGCCACGGATAATCGAAGTTAACGGTCCCGGTGAGCGATTTTAACGGTTGCGACGCTCCGAAGGGATTCTTCGCGGTGAGATCATCGCGAGCTTGCACTCCAGGAAACCGCCATACCTCGTTCAAGTGGTATTCCACGTGCCACGCGCGTTTCAGGAAGAAATTGTTTCGAGATAACTCTGAATATTTCTCTAGAAAATTGATGTTTTTTTTTTTCTTTGCAAATTCTGAAATGTGTTTTATTCACTGCGGAATATTTTTTGCCCGCTGATGTTAGAAAAAAATCGAATTTGAGTATTTTTATTACAGTTTGGAATTCCACATTGTTTTGGAAAATTCTACATGTTATACTATTACTGTTATTGGTAACATATTTTCCTCGGAAAAATATAAATATTACCGGAGAAACTTTTTTCATCACGGTCTGGAAAATGTTGTAAAGAATTCCATAGAGCGTTTTATTATTCGTAAACTATTTGCTTGAAATGTTAATGCAAATGGAACATTGTAAGATAGAATAGCGAGCATAAAATCTGATACTGCCCCTGAATATTGTTCGCAACGATCCACTACATATTTTGGTAATTAAAAGGCAGTAAAAGCGGGTTTACGCGTTTGTCCTTGTATTTGAATTATGGTCGTTTTTATGTTCGCTCAACTTGTAACAGTTTATCTTTATAGCTCGGCGTAAACATTCTTTTTTATCCATTTATTACATCCTTTTTTTCGTACAAAGGATTTAATTTAACATATCGTAAACGCCAATAATTTTAACCTAACATCAACGTTTAATTACTTTGCCTGATTAAAATCGTTTCAAGCCTCGGCGGATTAATTTCATTTAGTAATTTAGAATGTTACTATATTATCACTTTCTCATTTTATGTGTTCATAAAAATATGAATTTACCTGAATAGGTACGCCCAGCCCAATAATTAGTAAATGAGGTGACTAAAGAATTAAATATTTCAAATTGAATTAAATATCAGCAGGTGTCCTGATTCTTATGGCCTGTATCATCACGTATGCGTAATGTGCATATGTATAAGAGAGATAGGAGGATGTTGCTAACGATCGAGAACGTCAACGTCACCGGTTCAACCACTCTCGTTTTCAACGACGTCGGCCTTCGTTCTCTTTATTTCGACGAACCGTTCGAAAAAGGAAAAAATATATTTGCGGTGTTCCTTTTCCCGGGATCCGACGGGAAGAATTAAAATTCATGGGCGTGCAGTGGTGTGGCGGTCGGTAACAACCCCCGGAGTTGGGAAAAAGAAGAGAAGGGATCGGGTTGCTAGCAGGGGCTGAGGTAAAACGGCTCGCTCTGGGCAAGCTCTCTCCGACTCCCGTTTCTTTGCAATAGTCATACTTCTTCTCTCTCTCTTTCTCTCTCTCTCTCTCTCTCTCTCTCTCCATCTCGCAGCGATCGAGTTTATGTAAGTATATGTACGAGTAACCCGCGTTTTCTATCCAACATTTGCGACTCACACGACACGTGGAAAATAAATCGTCGAATCTCTTAAGATGTTCTTTAATTTGAAAAGAAAAGAAGAGGAGAAGAAAGAAGAGAAAAAAAACAAAGAGGAGGCGCGAAGTTAAACGGGCGGTTAAAATGTTTTACCGCTTGCCAGATTTATCGCGATTAAGCTGTCGTAAAATTTCGCCAACAGATTTAGTGTTTTAATAATCACTGCTTTATGACCATGTACCTGGTTGCTTGGCTGGAGAGATTTAATTAAGTATCCTCTTTTTATTGATGAATTTCTACCTCTTTTTTCTCCCTGCTCTTCTCATTCTTTACGATTCCTGTCATATGTATGCAGGCTTCATATTTTAAAAACGGGGCGTCTTCTGGCCACCACGGTTTAGTTTCTAGAATTTCAAACGGTTCGCAGAGTTGGCCGTGTTGGGGCGATTCAATTAAAAACGATTCGGGACTCGCCGGAAGGAAAGTCTGAATTTTTCTTTCCACCGGACGATCGTGTAGCCAGAATGTACATAGTCGGGAACACCTCAAAGCTCGCCTCCAGGGTAAACCACCCCCGTGGCGGACACTTTGGTTTCGTTTGCTTGTAAAAATAGTGACGATTCGGGGGAAAACTGGAATTAGCGCTCACACACCCTTAATCCACGCCACGATATGCCTGCCTCCTGCTGTTCCTATATGTTTCTTTTTTCCCATTTGCCTCAGTTCGGACCCTTTTTGGCTGTTTCGTTAACGCGGACCCCCGGCCCTTGTGCAAATTCATGTTGATTTTTCTTTAGATACGTCGAATGAAACGACACAGGTCGTTATCCGTCGATTCCGCGAATTTCCATTTTCTCCGCCGGGTTTGATGCTGCCTGACGTTTCTCGTTGTTTTGGCAGACGCCATTTGAAGTGGTTGCAAAGGGCTTCTGTTTAAATAGCTAGAGAGAAAACGAGCTCTTTTTTTTTTTTTTTTTAAATAAGCTTCTTTTTGATGAGAACATGGGTTTAATTTAATTTCAATTAGAATCTTTAGGCTTAAGTACAATATCTTTTGTAGTATATGCTAATACGTATACAATTGGGAACAAAAATAAGCACACAGGTTGTGGAATTAGGTATGAGAGAAGTTTAGGCAATCGGACTAGTATTAATGTTAACTTTAGAGTTATGTTTGCTTTATTATATATCCTTATAGCAGGTACATTGTTCAGTAAATAATTGAACTTAATATTTTCTTACCTTCCTCTGCTATCTATCCACATTTTCAAAATTCTCCATGGTGGAATTTCAGAACTTTCTATTTAATTGTTTAGAACCACGACCAGCCACGGATAGTGTGATATCGTGGATACGGAATAATCAAGTTTCAAATTACACGATGTACCAATCTTTAAAATTCCCTTCTTTAAAATTCTCCGTAGAGAGGCAGTTAAAACACCTGCGGGGGCGGCCGCCTGTCAGCGCTGCTGTTCGAGCACGACTATAATAATAATCGTATTTTGCGGCTACGGGCCGCATAGCAAATAGCACCGCGATGTGAATTTCTCCGGCGACGGGGGTGTGGTTCGACGTTCGGTTCGAAACAGAGTGCACGCGCGCGCGCGCGCCCGCTAGTCCGTGTGACATTGTGCGCGCGCCACGGGGTATAGAACACATTGCTTGAAGGCTGAATCGTTGGTTAAGAGGGACGGAAGAGGCAGATGCGATGGAAAGAGAGGAACATGGAGGAACGTTGTGGAGGAAGAAAAGGGAAACAGAGGAGGAAGATCGGCGGAAGGGTGAAGCGAAGGGTGGGCTGGCGAACAGGTCAGGGCTCGGTCGAACTACGTTCGGGGACGGTTCTACCGTGTACTCAACCTAATAACCGCGATCAGCCGTCGCTTATGTGTACCTAATATATCAAATTATGGCGGCGTGCCTCGAATGACAAACCGCCCGGCGCTAGACATAGAAAGAGGGTGCGTGTCTAAACTCCTGGACTCTGCTTATGATGCTAGATGAGGCGCATTGAAATATAACTTGCTTTTTCTCCAGTGTCGTTCTTTACCTTTGACTGGTAGGGTGAAATGGAAATAAAAGCCCATTTATAAGTATTAGGATATTTACTGAAAATGAGGCGAACCTCAAATATTATTAATAGGCTGCGGATGTTTAAGCAAATTCATATTTTTATTGATATGTTAGAAGTAGAATATAAATAGAGGTTCGTTTCATCACTTAAATAGTCCATTTTACTTTGAATCTTTGTATATTTTTCATAATATATTTGTTCTATATATTTTTGCATATTACAAATTATCTTAAATGGTAATTACAAAATTTGTGCGCTTACAAGAATATTTCGGTTATTTGAAAGTCTTCTCCTCTAATTGTTAATTAAGTTATTCTCCTGATTGTACCGCCTGTGACACGAATACCTCGGATCATCTATTTAAAAACTGTCGTAGAGTTTTGTATCAAAATTTCTTTGTACTTTCCTGTTGGATTTTAATTATCGCGATATTCTCGATCAGCCAGCGTGCACGTTCGTCGAATCATAATCAACTGTGAAGTTTCGGCAGACAGCGATTAATTAATCGCTACGATTGACGATCGTCTGAGCGTTCGTTTCCAGCTTCCTTACGGGGTCAGAGAATTTCGATTAAAAACAAACACGAGCGCGGGAACGCGCATGAATTATGTAAGAAATTGACGAGTCACGAAGGGAGGTTGGATTAATTGGCAAATACTTCGGACCACTTTCGTCCACTCACTAACGAGTACCGTCGTTTCGAATGTCTTCACCCCTTTTTATAGTGTCTCCGTGTTCTTGCCTTGTAATTACGAATCATTTCGTGCATACAGCGACGGAAAAATGCAAAACAAGCAGAATCGAATCGTCACTTTTTAACACTGTGCGTCGATCTTGGTTGTCTCGTCGAATCACTCAAGAGTCGTTCTAAATATGGTAGGATCAGTAAGAAAGAGGGACGCTCTGAATTCTGGACCAGCGCTGACTCTTTGCTAAGTTTGCGCGGCTCCACAACGCAATTTAAAACCTGGCTGGAGAACTGCGCGCATAATTGGCTGCCGCAATGTCGCCTGTTTTCCCTTTCGCGGTGGAGAATACGCGGGAATTGAATTTCGCGCGAGCCGCTGCGTACCGACATGTACAAATAACGCGCCATGTGGAATCTGGATGTCCAACTTTCATCTGTTTAAAAAATTCCTAATTAATTAGTCGGACTTCAACGATCTAAGAAATTTTACTCTTACTATAATCGATCACAGTTAATTCGCGCTCTATGGACTAGAATGATGCTATTTAATATTTTCAGGACCGTCCCGCGCAAATTGGATTAATATGATTAGCGAAATTTTACTATTAACAAGTTACAAATTATCGATAGATATTAATAAATAATTTCATGTAACAGTAAAAAGATTGGTATTGAAACAAATGAAATTCTACGAGAAAATTTCGTAAATTACAAGTTACCTGATTACTCGATCAAAAATTATAAAATCACAAAGGATAAGTTATACAATTTATAACTTAGCAACGTGTCAATAGATTTTGTAGCGACTGTTCGTGATATAGCGATATCGTTTCAAAATCGGACGATTCGAGTGTCCAGCAACTTGTATCCGAAACTAGAAATCGGAAACACCGGAAATCTATAGCGAGAGAGCCACGCAGTTTCGTATCATTATCCCGGCTGTAGATACGAGAGCGCACACCACCGGTGGCCCGGTCAATTAAACACGAAAACGTGGCAGGGTCCCCTGTACGCATACCACCCTCCCTTCCTCCCCCTTCGTGCTACCACTCTCCCTCTGTATTTCCGGCTGGCATTACTTCTCCCTTTATCCTTCAGCCGGTCGATTTCAAAGCGAGGGACCCACCTTGCACGGCCGTTCTCGTTTCGAGTGTATCGATGAGAGGAGCGCGTAATTGGACGCGGCGGATAATTGTTTTGCTGTCCAGCGTCTCGCGTTAGCGAGCCCTTTTAGACGGCGGACTCATTACCATTAAGTAGCGCGGGACGACCCGTCGCATCGTTGCCCGTTTTTGGGAGCTAGAAATCTATGGCGGTGCACCCTGACGAGGGTTCGATTCGACGATCATCGCTAATTGGGCCGATACGTTTCTTTGTGCGCTGCGCTCGACCGAACGCTATTCCCCGCGGATTCGCGCGACGATGAACGCGCCGTGTAACTAGTCCTGGTATCGAATAGTCGCCAGCGTGGATTATACGTCATTTTATGAAATGCTATATAATTCTTTTTGAAGATGTTACGCTATGTTTCGCAGGTTAGAGTTAAACAATCTCTTTAATCATTTAGTCATATTTTTGGAAAATGAATGGTCGATTTTGATTCTTTATTCGGGACTAAATTTGTATTTATCTAGAGGTTTTAATACATTCTATAGCGCTATAATTATGAGGATGGAAAAGCAGAAGCGTGTTTTACGCGGAGCTTGGTAGTAGACGCATCAGTGAAGTGGAATATTTTGTACGGAGCGCGACAATTGAAAATTATTTGGAAGTATGTTTCTTCAAGGTATCATGATACAAACATAATAGAATGCAATAGGAAGCGTTCAAACGCATATGTAGTCGTTGGTAGTGAAGACCCAGTTTAAAGGACGTTAATGATGTTAAAATGACTGAAAAATTTCATCGAACAGCAGCATTAAATGTAACAACCTACTATTTAAGGGAAATTGCAAGAAAATGGGCGCCTATAGTTAAGGCTTAAAGTTCTACATTTTAAACAAGTAACATAAAATATTCCATTCTTATGCGGTTACCTAGAACACGGAATATACAAATAACCATGTTTTTTCGAAGAAAACCGAGCCATATATTCAAACAACCCCCTCCGGCTCGCCATCGCCATGAAAGGAAGTTCATTTCTTTCGGTGGATTTGCCAGACGGGTCGAGGTTAGCGACGGAATAATAATGTCTTGCGGTCGTAACCGGATTTTGCGCGATTGGTACGTCGATGGCGTTCCTCGTCTCGCCCCGGCGATACCTTTTAACGCGAAATCTGTCTCATTAACAATCTAATTAATAATCCAATTACGCGGTAAGATCCAGCTCCCTACGGCATATTTTCACGGTAACGGGAAAACAATTCTGTCGGTCGTTTCCCTTCTGGCCCGGTACATACCTTTAGGTGGATAGAGAAATGGTGGTGTGTTAGAGGCGGGGTGACACGGGGCGCTTCGGGTTGTTGCCTCATCGCCCTGGAATTTAATAAGCAATTACCAGGGATGAAACGAGACGCATCTGTGTACCTGTATAACGAGAGCCAATGTGCTGGGAACAGCAAGTTAGAGAAGAGAAAGAGGGGAAGATAGTCGGGGGAAGTTATATGAATCGAAACCAAGGGACGAAGCAGGAGAAAGAAAGTGGGTGAAAACGAGAGAGAGAGAAAGGGAGAGAAAAGACTGTGTTCTCCGCGATGGGAGGTGGGACTAACAACGCCTAGGTACACAGTATTTCCGATAAATTATGTTTCGTCTGCACGATTTGTCAACGCTCCGATCGGAATTCCAAAAACCCCTTATTTGTGAAATTTAGCAGGTTAACGTGAGCGCGTTAGTCTCCTCGTCGTCTCCGATGAGCGTAATTCGAGATGCTATCGTCCTGATGAAATTTATAATTGTGTCGAATAGGGAAAGCCTGCCAAATTTGAGTTCCCATGGATGGGGATCAAGTGAGAATATAAAATGAATTATTCGTAATGTGTTAATCGAAGGAATATCTTAAAAATCTAATTCTTTCTTGTCGTCGTTTTTCATTTTTCGATTCATCTTTTCTTCCATAATCTATTATGCCATATTAAAAATTATGATTGCAAGTTTATGATTATAGATTATGATAATGGAATGATTATGATGATAGAAAATTATTGGTAAAATCATAAAAGTCATCTTTCCGTGTGTTTGAAAGGAACGTTTAACACGATCATTTCACGTAACGGCAACGAGCTGGGCGAACGGTTTCACGCTCAGCTTCCGTTCGACGATCTCGAGGGCCGACACGCCGAGACTTTCGATCCACACCGGTGGAAATTCGATAATACGCGTTCCCTACAGTCGGTAGCCCGCAAGATTCGAACGCCTCTCGAAACGCCACGCCACAGGTGGTTGCGAAGTGTCTCATCCTGCGGACCCTCAAATTTTCCACACGCCGTGCCACGTCGCGCCGATTACGGTCGGATCGAACCTTTTCTTCTACAATGAATCTCTTTGGAAATCTCCTCTCGACATCAACCTTTTTTATCATTTTACGAAATCTCCTAATATGCCTAGTAATTTTATACAAAGAATAAAATAGAAGCATAAATGAGATATAAAATGAAAAAATAAATATAATAGATATTCGAAGATAAAAGAGATGTCAAGTATTTTCTTTGGTTTTAACGTATATTTTCCTTTGATTATCAAATTTTTTCGCGACTGATCGAACGTTTCAATTGAGAATTCCTGGTTGAATTTGAAAACGATTATTCGCGTTGATGAGAACGGATAAAATATTGCGGATTCCAGAACACGATCTCGCGAAGGTTGCAATGCGGCTGTTTTTGGTTTCCCCTGCTTTTCGATACATATATATCGCGAAATTGCCGAGCGGCCGGCAGGGATGGTCGAGTCGACGTGAATCAAACGTTTCGAAAGAATGGAATTTAAACGGCACGCATAATTTTGCGGGCTTTTATGCATGAAAATCGCGTTCGCTGACCGTTCGTTGCGAATTGTTTGCGCATATTATTCACCGCTATTTTAAAATCCTTTTATAATCGTCTACCGATTAAAACTTAGACGATATATCCACTGATATATATCGACCATTATCCCTGCTTCTTCTTTACTCACTTATTCGTATCCTGTTTTCCACGCCTTCTTGCCTCGTACGTGTATAATCAACCCAAGGTACAATTATCGCATTATCACCCTATCATACAGATTACCTGCCGTACTTAGTATTTTATCATTATCTACATATCACTATTGCCACATTATTCTTCAAAAAAATTACCTAATATGAATTGAAAATCACTTCCAACATATTACATGTGAAAACGATATTACGCAGTCGTACAATCAGTTGAGAGCTAAAATTTATACTTGAAGTCTTTCTAATTTATCATTTTCTCACCAAGATTTAATCAAAGAATTGCAGGCATCAATATATACAGATAATAGTTAATTTACTACGTTCTCATAACTTTTAACTTTTAAATTGAATAACTTGTAGAAATTTCCTACACATTCCTTTTCCTACACATTCTGAATTGTTATCTCATACGAATACATAATTTCTGCCGATGACCATTCCCTTAATAATCTAAACTAATTGCCACATTTTGCATAAGATCAGCATACGTCCTAACGAACGCAATTGTAAGTATCGCGCAAGGAAAACAAAATCAGAATAGATTTTTCGTTGAACATCTCGAACCATCCGGGACACGCACGCTCTCCACCGGAGCAAAAGGTGTTAATTGCTATTTACCAGGTTGATTGACTCGCGCATAAATTGTCGCTCGAACCAGTTTCCGGAGTCCGGTCACTTTCACGCGGTCTGGCAGTGTGTGTTGGATGCGAGGGCGGCGGAGGCGTCGTTGTCCAGAGCGCGGAGGATTAAAATGAGAACGACGACGAAAGAGGGAACTGGTTACGCGTAGATTGTCTCCTGGCGAGGGAGAAGGTGGTGGTTGCGCGCGAACGAGCTACGGGAAACGTCTTTGTGTGCGTTTTACTGCCACGAGAGTAGACTGTGTGTGGGATCGAGTGACTGGTGGGCAGCGCGGTTCTAGGCGAAAAGGCATTAACAACCTCTTAACATGCAGATTGCCCTCTAAAGACTTTGGGAGTTGCTCGAACGTTGATTGGACGATTATTTAATACCTCGTCGAGAGGCCTCCGTTAACGTCCACGTGTGTGCGCGAGTGTCGATTCACCTGCGCGATTCGTGGCAATTTCCGCGGCCGGCACGCTTGAAATTACGCGCCGATGAAACTCGTACCTCTTATGTGTTCCCCTGGTCGTTCGTTTTGAAAACGACGACGTTGCATACGCTTGTGACCCTAATGACGTAAGGATGTGATGTGCGGGGCGGTTTCTGCCTGGACAATTGATCGGTGATTATGATGATCGGGTTATAATGGTAGTAACGAAGTAAAATTGCGCGCTACCAGTGTTCGCCGATACACTTTTTCGGTTAGTTTGCCAAAGTATCAAACATAATACTCGAGCATAAAATTATTATACACCTATCATCTCTTTGATGTAAATCTATAGATTTCTCAAAATAAAGAAGGGGCCCAGTCTTGTGATCCTGTCGCATCAAATTTACAAAAAAACGTTATCGTAGCAGCTAACTTAACAAGATACCCTTCACTCGAAACGAAGATCAGAAAGTAGACGAATAAAACGAGAAGGAACGTGAAGTCCAAGAGAGAGAGACAGAGAGAAAGAGAGAGCGCCTGGATGGGACAGTCCGCGTGCTGAATCGTTAATTCGAAGAACCAGGCGAATACTCTAGACGGGGAGGGGCTGCTTAATAGTAACAAAGAAGAGAAGGTTAGAGGAAAGAGGAGAGGAGAAACGAAAAGAGATCACTAGTGGAGACGAGGGGCTCCGGGGTCCAATCGCGTTTAATAGCACGAAATTACACCGAAATTGGATTCTAATTTACCATCCGCGAGAGGCAAATGTATTCAAATTAGCCGGAGGGGAAATAACGAGTCCTTCGGCCGCGGGATTAAATAAATTTCCTTTCTGTTAATGATTATGTAGATTGAACGACATCTCCTCCTTCTCCTCGTGCGCCTCCCCCTATGTTTCCCCACTCCATAGGGTGTATCAGGACTACCAGGCCCCGATGTCGCGGTTTTTTTTACGTAGACCAGGGTTGGCATCGGTGGACCCGCAGAGAGAGAGTCCACCTCTACGATGGGGTGGAGCGGGACGTTCGAACGTGGGGTAGGGGGAGAGTGAGGGACCACAGGACCGAATTAAGGATAATTGCCTCGCGGCGAAGAAACGAGAGAAAAAAGTGGAGCGACAAGGGGATCGAGGGGACAGACGTCGTGAACCGGCTGAACGATATCGGGCCACAACGTGAACGCGTCCGGACGACGCTAGTAAAAGCTGCCGGTCACTCGGTGAATTGATTTTCGGCCACGCCACGTGCTATAGGAGTCTCTCCATTTTTACCATTCACCCCCGATTTTCACCCTCGTAGATACACCTCTAGCCAAGCTTTTCTCTCCTTTCCTTCGCCCGCGTCACCACGATTTGCATTGGTGATGCGTCTCGTCTCGGAGTTTACGATTTAAGGAATAAATAATGCCCAAAGTGAACTCGCGAAAGTGCAGCTGCACGGGCTGGTTAATTTGAAGCAGGATTTTTTGTTGCACAGGTAGGATAAGCGGGGACAAGTACTAGGAAGATTCGGCGAAACAGAAAGCGTAGGATAGATCTGTGTATAGCGTGGGGACCAATTGGGCTTTAAGTGGTTGTTTGGAATTGGTTTAGTTTTAGAATTATTTAACAGACGATTCTTCGATGTAGAATATCGAGTTTAACGGTAACCGGTTTCTACATCGTTGTTTAGTTATCAGTCACGAGGATTTATAGTATACAACGTTCGAATTAATTCGAAGATTGCTCTGTTTTAAATGATCGTCTTAAATCACTTTTATTGCGGTATCATGTTATAACATGCCAATCTATCAAGTTTATAGAACTTCTTTATTCCTATTTGTTTGATTGACGCAATAAAATCATTCATAATGGTAATCTTCTAAGTATTTTGAACAGTGTATGGTTCAGTGACTCCTTGACAATCTGATTGAAGATCTAGAATAGTATAAGTATCACTAATTCGAATCATTTCCATTTTGACAGACACTAAGTGATTTATCCTTGTCTCTAAATAATCCTGTCACACTATAGAAGTTCACGTACCCACGCGTTCAAATTCTATGCATTGTCCACACGTTAATTTTTCAACGGCAGAAGTGAAATCGATTAATTCCCGCGTGGGAGTAAGAAAAATCGACTTAACTTCCTGATCATGATCCGAAAACAGGATTGTTATATAAACTCTGATCCGCGGTGCGTAATTGATTTCCATCGTAATTTCGTTATAACTAATTATAACGCGGCCGATAATCGTTAACGCGCTTTTTACGAGAACAAAAACGCCCCCGTAGTAAACGTGGTATATTTATAAACGCGCATATATACATATATTCATATACACATACATATATATGTTTTATGTGTCTTGGCACAATGTGGGCTACAAGTCGAGACTTTATATAACGCGAATGTGGCAATACCAATTATAAAGCTTCAACCAAGCAGTTATAGTAAATTCATTAACGAACTTTTCTTCCGGAGCGCGGTATAACAAAAACGAACGGGAGGGCAATAATAAATGTAATGGGCTCTCGAGTAGAGTACCTCGTTGTTTCCACCCTTCGGCCCAGAAAGAAAAAGGTGTACAACCCATACACCCACATACTGTGTATGTTCTATGAGCGAAATGAGAATAATCGTGTGTTGCATTGTTTCTCTGCAAATTTTATTCTTTCGACCATGATCAATTCCTTTGCGTTAATTACGATTTATCAACACTTTTTAATGAACATCCATGCACAAATCATGCCAACTATTTAGGTATTTGATTTCTATTCACTGTACGTTTTCTTCATTTTCTATTTCTTTTGAAAATCTCGGATAACGAGCATGATAAGACACATTCTGTGGATTTAATAAGGAGACCATTATAAAATTCAGTATACTGTTTGTTCGATCGTTCGCGGAGAGACGCGATCGCGGAAAAGCGCGCCAACGGGAGTCGTACATCCCTGTTACAATTTAATAATGGATGCCACGATTCGAACGATCCCCTATCTCGGTTAGGATAATAGAGATGGTTGAACTTATGATAACACTTAGTTAGCAAATTAAAATATCCACTTTATTCCAACAACTTCGTAAATATAAATAGTTACGCGTGGTGAGTGTAGATGTATTTTCAACGAAGTGTTAAGTAACAAGTTAAACTGATGACTGATAAATCATCATCAGAAAACCAGTCAAGAGATGGGAACCACTCAAGATATTGCCTGGTCAACGGATGAAAAACCAGTAAAATTTGGTGAGGATGCTGTCGCAGAGGAAAACTATTGATGAGTGTTGTTCGTTCTACCAAGGGTCGCTTGCGGCTGGAAATGACCGTTGAACAAGGGAAAAACTCGGCCTTTCCATTTTTCACTTGATTGAACAATAACCCTAAGGAACGTCTCAACTTGAAATATGGTTTTGTAGCAATGAAGGGCTTGACGGTAAAATAAAAATGCTTAGTTTTATGACAGTTCCTTAGGGTTATTCGACTAATTATATTTCCACAGCTAGTGGTCGTCTTGACTGAGAGATGGATTTTGTACAGAGTAATTCTGTTATTCCATCTTCTATTACCAGTATTATATTCTTATCCACCTTTCGGTTTATATATGTTTCTCCTAATTTTTATCAACATTTCAATAAATAATAATTAATATCCTTTTTCTCAATTGTCAAGTAACGTAAAAATGAACTTCCATGTAATCTTCATTCGCAATACGCTGACAATACGTCGAATCAAATATTATATCTTGCGACTGTTTACATGAAAAATTAAACAACGCGACACGATCGAAAGGTTGCATCAAACTAGAAAAATTTGCAATTAACAATGATTTAAAAACGCTGACTTAGCCCAATAAAGGCACAAATACACAATACCGGATACATCAGGGTGGCGGTGCTCGAGTTTCAGCCGTGAATCACCCGCTCATAACGATTTAATATCGTAACTTTCCGCAGCTGAATGGTGGAAGGAGGTGCAAGGAATGATCGGTTGGGAGCGGGTAGAATGCGCCGGGAATTAATTGCAATTTGAAAAGCGCGCGATTAATAATTTCTCGTTCGGTGTTTTCGAAGGGAACCGCCGCTTGAAATCGCGAGAACACAGCGCATTTTAACTAATGACGATTCCAAAGCCTTTCTAAGAAACCCCACGGAACTAATTGCGATAAATAAGAGGCCTCCAGCGTTTCTACGCTACGTATGCGTGACTGCTTTTTATCCAGCGTACCATCGTGCTTCCAGCCCCGCGGGCTCCAGTCTGTAATTTAAGTCGTAATAGCGCTACATTATATCTCAGTGTTTTCGCAAGAAACCGCATTTGTCCCAGTTCCAAAAGTTTCCAGCGTTTTATCGCCGCCGCGGCTGTGCGTCCACGGCCGCTTTACACAATGTACAATTTGCAATAATTCATTGCTGTAGCCGGGCCACGAGTAAAGAAGAACCGGCTGAAAAACTCGCGAAACGCAGTTTCCTAGACACGATAGGTTAAACGCGTGTTATATGGGCATCGCGAGTTCGTAAAACAGAGTGAAGCTGGCGATGAAGGATTTGAGCCAATCGTTTCCTTATCTTCCAGCTTTATACAGTTAATTATTACTTATTAGCAATGAAAATTGGGAGGAACTCTAAAACTGGCATGTCAAAATAAATATACTTTTACCAGGATTCATTCGTTAAAACAAATCCTTATCAATTTGCTAATATTCATTAGAATTTTAGAAATTTTATTTGATTTACTGCTCCAATCGTGATCATTTTGATGTAGTATGATAATCGATATACTTTTTCTAGTTTTATGTATATTAATGATAAACAGCTCAATTATTGTTCCATCATATTCGCAATCAATTAACCATTCTTTACTGAACTGTTGAATGTACTATGGGAATATAAACAACGAATAGTTGAATACATAATCTCCAAAGATTAAAATGGATTTATTTGAAATTAAAATTAACGTGTTTTATTTAAGATCGTTGAAGTTGTATAAAAATATAAAATGTTATCGGATATCACAGAAAAAGAGCAAGAGCAATTTTACTGTAAAATCAACGTCTGATTCGTAAATCATAGAGTACAGCATAGAACATCCCTGACGCGGATTTTCGCGCTGATCAAACTAAAACAAATCAGAACGAGTTACAGGGTGGATGTTGCGTAATGCAGAGTGCGTCGTGATGTAAACATGAGTGCAACGGCGGCGCCGTGAGATACACCCTTATCAGAAGGGTGGCACGCATTCCCTCATTACTGTGGCCCCGACGACCAACCTGCTTCCCTCTGGCCCCCACGTTTGCAACCCTCCTTTTATCCTCCAGCCCCCATACGCCAGTGGCGTAGGGAAACGGGACGAACGCCGCGAAGATAACGCACGTCGGCATGTCCAGTAGATATGGTTTGAAAAACGCCTGTTTTCCTTTCGCTGCTGGACGTAATCGATGGAAATCATTCGAAGTGTGGTACATGAATAATCACTTCGATCAATCCTTTTGCTCAGTTTTTAAGAAGTGTTATAGCTGTGAATATCAAAGCAAGGGAAGATTAAAGAGAGAACTACCGTCCTGCTGATTTTTACAATCATGTGTAACCACCAAAGTACATAATCAACGCAGAAAATTTTCTTTGATTATAATGATGAAACTAATTAAATTCTTGTTGCAGTTAAAGAAATAATAGGTTTTGATACAGTTGGACATATTAAAATTTCTTCGACGAAATCATAAAATATAAAAAGTTACTTATATACACATTTAGCAAGTAAATACGAATGTTAAAAAACTAAAATTGTCCTTCGCTCTTAATACGAAACCAAATATCCACATCTAAAATCTAAATGATCTTTATTTAATATATTATATTACATTGTTCTTGTATTATATTCTTATATCGTTGCAAAATCTGTTTGAACATCTTGAAGATTTAAGAACTGTTGCTAGGTTATATAAAGTTCCAAACGATCTAAACTTGGTCATTATCGGATCCGTTGTTGACCAAAAACGAAACGGTTAAGTAAGTACACGACGTAAATTATGACGATACACATCATCTAGAGAAAACGCGGAGAAACTCGTCGTGGATCAAATCCGGAACCATGGATTTGCGAGTCTGCACTCGTTTATATAATACTCAGCGTCGAGTGAGTATTATGCTCGGCGGTTGGCGCAGAGATAAAGCGGAGTCGTTATCTCGGTTAGGGGTTTCAACAGTGCCGTCAGTGGGGGCTGCTGGGTGGCGTGGAGGGGAAGGAGGCTCAAAGAACGTTGCTTAAGGGTTGTGAATCGTAATGGGCTGCGCCCTCGGGCAGGAGTTGACGATGTCATTGGAATATGTAACACTCGCGCTTCGCTTTTTAGTTTTAACGATAATAAATCCGACACCGGCTGACTCTACCCTGTCTCTTGCGCGTTTCAAGTTGGATGGACAGTAAATCATTTATCGTTAATAAACGGAGATATGATTAATATTACCTGGATTTCAAAATTCAGTTAACCCATTTATATTTTCTACGGAAAAAATTTTTCTTATGTACCTATAATTCGTAATAGAAATAAATTTTTTTTTGTTGCTTTTGTAAGGAATTGGTATATGATACTTTGAAATTAGAATTTTTACCCTAACGATTACATTTATCGTGTAACTAATTAATGATCTGTTACAGCCTTGCGTTATATATGACATATTATATAATATATAATTAATATTGAAATAGCTCCTTATCAAGTCATTATCGCAATTTAGAAGCTTTTAGATCGAACATGAAATAGCAGTTTCCTTATTTCTCGTAGGTAGTCGTAGATAATTTCGAGAAGTTTCTTGCCGAATGTATTAATGAATGAAATTTAGATAGCTGGAGAAAATTTCTAACGTACCACTCGAAATTTCTGCTGCTGCAAAATGCACGTTTCCCTTCAGCATACGAGGTTACGTTAAAATTTTAATTAAGCCTGGCAACGCGAGTGCATTAAAAATTTCAATATTTAAGGCGCCAGGTAAGACGAGTATCCTGCAACGGAAGGATGTAAGTTGCTCGTCTGTAATTTCCCGAAAACACGAAAGTTTATCCCGATATATCTTACAGCCAGCAACTTCCACAAGCCTTTTCGTTCATTTACAAAATTTCCGCAAGAAGCGAACGCCTTCAACGATCGATCGGTTCTACGCCACCGCGTTTGCTTGACGTCGAATCAATTACTAAGCGACAAATCCGCGCGTGTAATATGCAATTAACGGTTTATTAATCACAAGCAGTCGGTATAATCGCGACGCGCGCTGTAATTAACGTCGCCAAACTCTGTTTAGCCCCGGAGAACTGTTAACATCATGCAAATGTTCCAGTAATGACGCGTACTGACAACGCACTTTTGTTTCGCAACCTTCATTTAGCCTCCCGTTCATTCTCTGGCGACGGGCATCCCTCCTCCTCGACCGCGAACAATATGGGAAGTGCCTTGCGAGTCTAACATACCGGGTGTTTCTCACGAACACGATTTCACGACAACACTCGGTAACATTCAATGTTATTTATGAATATGATGTACCCGTTTATCATTGTAGGTGATGGGTTTTCGTTTAATTAAATTTGATAAGCTTCGAGGTATAATCTTCGCCCTAATCGCGGTGTTTCTATCGTTAAAAGATTTCTTAAGTTTGAGAAAAATATAAGAAAGGATCGTTATCATTCACATATTCACTGCTATTAACAAGGAATTTATATCCGATAATAACAAGTCAAAAAATCAATCGATTCTATTAAATCACCAAAGTTTACGCGGCGACCACTAATTCGACAGTTTTGGCAATGGTTGCCCGTACCACGTTGTCCTCGTGTCCGCGTCATTACTTAAATGCGGACGATAGTTGATCGGAGAAATCCCGCAAGCACCAAGTTAAACGCATATATAACGATGCACCGAAAAAGAAAGGAGAAGTGAAAAAGGTGCATCTAGCGGGGTGGTTTGGGTACATAGACAGAGACAACGAGAAGTTTAGAAAAAGCGAGAGGGGGAAAGAGTAACAGGGGATGGTTGATGGTCGCAAGAAAAGGATCATGTCGAAGCGTCGGCCACGCTGTGAGAGAGAGATACTGTGAACGAATGATAAGGAGAGAAAGGGGGCCAGAGCGAGAAAGGCGGCAGCCTCGAGGGGGGAGGATGGAGGTAAAGGTTGGAAGAAAGGAGGTCTTTTGAATCGGAGGTAAGCGAAGGTTTGCAGGTGTGCGCCGGTGCATCGACAGTGAGGCTCGTCTGGTTAGTGGAAACGAGACGATTCGAAGGAAAAGACGAAGAGAGTGGTGGATGAAGGGAAGAACTGACAGCGAGAGACAGAGAAATGATCAGAGTAGGAGAGATTGAAAGGACGTGGGTAGAGGGAGGTGAAAAAGGGAAGGAGGGAAAGTGTACTAAGCAGAGAAAACGAGCGTGCAACGGGGCAAAGGGGGTGGATGAGGCGTTGTGGGACGGCGGAGGGGTGGGGGTGGTGTGCGACATCGCCTGCTGCAAATTGCAATTTTGTTGTGAGATCATTATAAAATACATAATGCCGAGTCGCCTACTGCCTCGCTCTTCCCCTCGTTGCTCCTCCACTATCCCCTGCCCCCGCCCCACTATATTCCGTCGACCGAACTCGCTACTTTCCTCCTCGTTTTCTCTGGCTGTGAGCGCCCGGCGCGTTCCAGCCCGCGCGACGGTGCTTCCCTCTTGCTCACCTCCACCGGCTGTGTGTGTACGCTGCTGCTGCTTCTGCATCCCTCCTACCCGTTGTGTGGATAAAGAGGGAGAGATTTTGTACAGGAGAAGGAGAGAGTAAGGGGAAGAAAGAGAGAAAGAGAGGAGGCAGCGTCTCGTTAAAAGTTTCTAGCGACGCGTATTCTTAATAGTCTGCGCGCGGACACGCCGTCATTAAAATTATAACCAACCGCCTGTATCACCACCCCGGTCCTCCATCGCCTAGCGTCACCAGCTTTGCCGCCTATCGCCACCCATCCGGAGGCCCCGTTTCGTATTTTTAACCCCCCTTTTCGCTCGGGGGCCAACCACTCGCTACTGATTTCAAGACGCGTCCGTTTAATCGAATATCGACCAACTTCTGCACATTTCGCGATATTATATCCTGTGTTTTGAAAGATGAGAGTCTCGAGGACGTGTTAGAAATGTATTTTGTCAAAAAACTCGTTGTTCAACGCTAATTGCGTTAAGGAAAATAATCTTCCATAAATTAAACAGGTGCAATAGGACACCGTTTGTATGAATTTCTCTGCGAAAACAATTTATATAGTCGAAGTTCAAAAAATAAAAGTGCTTTGATTCTTTTCACTATCTATGATTTTTCTTTTATATAATATACATTCTACATTTTTATAACACGGTACTATGAAAATTTGTTGTCGATATAACACGGTGCAAAAATTACGTCACAGTTCCACATACAACGACTTAATAAACTTGGATAACCCTCATATAATACGAATGTTTCCATCACATTGTTTTGGTTTCGCTTAACACGTTTTCGATACAACGTGGAGCGAATTAGCCGTATTATAGGAGAGTTGAATGGATTATCATATATTATCATATAATAGAAGCCCATGTAAGTTGATTCAATTGACAGGAATTCACTTAATCGGACGTTAATTAAAATTTTGTTGGAATAAATGGATACCATATTTAAAATATTTCAAAATTCGTACAAAATTAAATCATTATGAAAGTAAATAAATAATAGTAGGTAGATATTTAGCAAAATATCGAAATAATAGAAATTTGCCGTAGTTATAAAATGGCAGTTATTAATGTTCCCAATCGATTGACATCGTTCCAAGCATAACAGCATCTGAAAGCATTCGTAATGCAGTTAGTCAGACAAGACGATAAATAGCCAATGTTACGAAGAGACGAATCAGTTTATCCAAACTGTCGACCAAGACAAAGATGTTACTCGTGCAAGTTATTTCCTTGCCGAAGAAGAACGATTCGCCAGCATTTCTTCAGGCGGACGGACCTATTCGACCAAGTCTCGGTCATAGTTTTTACATAACCTGTCCCGACGCAAGTATCCGTGGAAAATCATTAATCACCGGAACCGCGTCGTTTGCTCGTAAAATGTCCTCCGGTCGCGGCTCTGGAGTATCGTACTTTCTCCAGGAGCCCGTCAAACAGCCAGCGAAGGTTCGTTCGCAGAGCCATCACAGTTCCAAACTATCCCCATTCCTAGACCAAATCGGTTAGATGGTAGGAGGATGAAAATGGTCCAGGGGGTGTCTGATCGCGAAACGAGCGTGAGCAGGAGGATTCCACGCTCGTAAGGAACTCGCCCAGCCGTGGCTAAGAAGAGAAATACTTTCCATCCGGATAAAGGCGGCATTAACTGGAACTTACGCGAACTCGTGGGCTCTGGTAAATATGTAAATATGAGGCCAGTGGATGTTATTACATGTACACGTTGCACGTTGCGTAAAACCGGCCGAAGAGATAAAGAAGAAACCCAGAAAAAGAGAAGGATGGTCGGTTGGTGGAGCTTCGAGGCTCGGCTCGAAAGAAAGCCACGGGTATCCCGTAATCGTCCGATATTTAAGTAGCGAGTTTAGGTACACCGGGTATATTTAAACGCGCTTATTATCATATAAATACAAGTTGGACGTTCAATTTACGCGTCGGAGTGCCTTGCCGCTCTTCTCCTGCCCTCGCGACCAGCTCGTTCGTACCTCTCTTCTACATGGTGTGCGCGAGCGCACGCGTCGCGTTCTCGTTCAGTTCGCCCCGTCGCGTCGTCGTCGTCGTCGTCGTCGCCGTTGTCGTCTCTCTCTCTCTCTCTTTCTCTCTCTCTCTCTCTCTCTCGTGCCGGTGTGTGTCGGCAGAGTTACAAAAGTTATTATTGTTATTACCGTACCGTTTAGAAACTTTCGTTGCCCGCGATAGATACCAACCTCCACCTACCCTTCTGCCACCCACATCCATGCTCCACCTACCTATCTTCCTTCGTGGCCGACCCTATCCTTTGCCCACCTTTCCACGTGCACAATCCAGCCTCCGCGGCTCCGCTATCCAGGGATTTCAGTCCTTACACGGTGAATTTATTGGACGGAGGACCCGGTTGCGACGACCTTTCCAGTCGACTTTAGCCGGGGGCGCAGGTTGTTCCGCGACTGAACGCTCCCTGTTTCACGATTTTAGCGTGAGTTTAGAGTAGTAAATACACGGGCCTCAGTAACAGGAGCGTTATGCTCAAATTCTTTAGCGTTCGTTGTTATCTTATGGATATTTTAGTATCGAAGTTGGGATTTCTTCTAGGACTGGGTGCTGCAATAGGATTATTAGTAAAGTATTAACCTTCTCTAATTTCTGTTAGTCTGGGAAAGATCATTATTTATTATTTGCTGATAGTAGAAATATATTTTTTGTCGCTTTATAAGGAAGGTGTAAAATATTATAATTTGAAAGCAGCTGTACTGAAAGCTAATACATTTGTTGTTATATACATATCAATTAGTAAGGTATACAACGACAAATATTTTGTACTTATAGAAGTTAACAAAAGCAATTGATCAAATGTGAAAGGATCAATTAACACATACATTTTGAGCCTTTGTATTCTTTTTGATTTGTAAAATAATATTTAGAAAGAAATGACAATGTTTCGTTCCATATTACTTTCAGCACCTACTTGTTTTATAATGAACTTTGATACAAGTTTAATCTTTTGTCACTGGAATTTTCTCTATTTCTTAAAAAAGAAAAATGTCTGTAATTGACTGCAATTAATTGTCCCGTTGTCTCATCCTTTGGCCCTTCTCGCGACGTCCCATCAAATCACGAGAAAGGTACACGGTTCTTCGATTGCTTTTAAGATGGACTCCGCCCGCGGTGGGATGAAGGTTTATGAGAAAATTCACTTAATAGAACAGATCGATATCTGCTGCTCGCATGTTTCTCGCCCCAGAATCGTTTCACTTTGAGAAATAAGTGGATCAACTGAAACGGAGGAGAGGCGAGATAAGTGAAACGCGGTTCGTTTCGTTTAATGACGTTGTCCCATTTGCGGTCGTAGTGAATCGGTGCCACTTATGATTAAGAAAACGAACGATAAGCTGTTGCTCGCTACTTTCTCGGTTGCAAATAAATGTGCCTGACGTGCTACAAAATTCAAATAAATTCTTTCAAATTTTTCTAAATGGATACATCCTAAAATAAAATATAAAGTAACGATGTTTCAAGAAGAAAGAAAAAAAAATTTAATAGGGATATTCTCTAGAAAAATGAAAGAAGGTTAATAATTCATAGTTGTACGGGTAGACAACGGAGGAATGAGAACAAACGCAAAGTTCGATTCCAGAAAAGAGTTCACTGTTCGGACCATCAATCATTAACGAAATCTTGAAATATTAAATCGACATAGCCTTTGCAGACGCGAGGGTTATTTCCCCTATCCCATTGATACGCATCTAAAAGCGGTTCAAACACGGCGATGAGAGACAGAAACAGAGAAAGGGAGAGAGAGAGAGAGAGAGAGTGAGAGAGGGAGAGAGAGTTACTCGCGGGGCAGGCAAACGCGGGGGAAAAGTGTGCGTTCATCGTAATATCGAGCGGGCGCGCGTCGACCTCGATGCTCCGGCGCCTTCAATTTCTGCTGAAAAATAGCGTGCATCGTGTTCCACCGGCTGCGAGGGTTCAATCTACTGGTACGCGAGAAATCTGTTATCGCCGAAAATATCTGTTAAGCGTCGAAAATATACAGGACCCGTAATAAGTTCCGAAAAAGCACGCACATACACACATACGTGTCCGCTCTCTTCGCCGCCCACTGTACGCGCGAATTTACGAGCTTCGAGGCGCGTACCAGCCAATTTTTTTTATTTTTTCGTCTTTTTTCCTCTCCAAACCCTTTCTTGATTAGAATTGATACGCGCGATAAACGTAATCCGCGGGAAAAAATTATTATTCCCCTGCTAGGACCCCTAGCCAGCTGGAAATCTGCTATGGGCCGAAAGTAAATTCGTTAACCTTCTCGTACGAAAATCCCGCTCGGCGATAAACAACGCCAATTAGCGCGTTCGATCAAGCGAATCCTCGTTTTGTATCGCGACCCAGGGATGGGAACGAGTTTGGGAATGTGCGACCTTCAGCGGGTGAGAAGGAACTGGAAAAAGGGTTACGAATGGACGAGAGAAGAAGAGCAAAACGACTGACTTCCTATCGCCGACAATGTGATTATTGCCGCTTGCTGGTGGTTACTTCTCGCTATTTGTTTTCGACCGGGTTAATAGCCTGATATAATAGATCGGTTTTGTATGCTCTTAACTAGCGATCCAGTTGAAAATTAAGTTGTTCGGTGAAAGACGATATGAGTTCTTGAAAAGTGACGTTGTTTCTTTTAGATGTTATTGGATAGAACCGTCTTTTTCCTTAATCTCCTTGCATTGCGGTTTATTTATTTATATTTGTATTTATTAATTTTTTATCTATGTATTTAGTTGAGGACATCTGTTCTTCTCAAAAAGTAGTCTTCAGAAAGAAATTTTGTGTAGTGATATATATAATATGTTTCTTAATTTTTATTCAATATCGGGATTGTTAATAATTATAGGTTTGGATATTTATACGTTTATTGGAAATCTAAAAGTACACAGAATACATTCATCGTAATAATGTAATAAAAATATATCAAATACCCAAATTGTCATGTTCTAGTAGATGAAACAAATCTCTGCTTAGGTTTCATTTCTTCAACGCTGTCAGGGCAGAATCCCCTTTTTATCCTGTAAGACAAATTGTCTTTCGGTTGATTTTGTAAGAAAGACCGGATACAATAAAATCCGAGATCAGTTTTACGAAAAATAAACACATTTCTCGTTTAATTAATTAATAACTTATTAAAGTGCAATACAAATTGATTAATTATATTCGTAATAATAATCTCATATTAATAACTTAGCGTGAATTAAATAGAATCTGCAAATTAATATATTTTTATACTAACAAATATACTACTTGTAATAATAAATTTACTAATTTTTAATTGAGAAAATATTCATTCATTTCTCGGATCTCGAATACTCGGAATTAAGACCGATTCATCGAAAGCGTTATCGCTGACAGTGGTCACCGGAAATGAATGTGGAGGAGAAGAAGGGAGAGAGAAAAGTGCGTGTCTCGTCGGTAACTAATCAAGACGTATTAATTGCATCGCGTTCCGTTGGCCTGCGTTCAACGTCAGACGACCACCTTGAACAGCGCGGCGTCGCGAATCATTTAACGAGTTCACATTGCCCGACAGAAACCCACCACTAACTATGGAACGTTATTCGTTTACAAATATTTCTGGCCATATTGTGGGCCGGATTTATCGAGCACGATTTTTAACGCAGTCACCGCGGTTTAATGAACCCAGTTTTAATTACTACGCCACATCGCGAACGAATAACTGCCGATTCCTCGCGCATACGTAGAAAACGAGATTTTTATTGAAAGAATTGTTCAGTTCGAAGCGTTAATTGATTTGTATAAAAATGTAAAATTTTCGTAATGACAAGAAGGACAACGGTGATAAGAATTTCATTAATTTATGTAATATGTATTACATATCATGAAATCATAGTTTGTGTACGTTTTGATCGCGAGTTGAAATTTTAGAAAAAGGAGAGATGAGAAATATTAAGTTGTTAGAATAAATTCACTCACGTTTCGTTAAAGAAGCGTATTAATTTAGTTCTGTCATCTAATTTTATTATAAGTAACGTTTGATTAATAGTCTTCGAAATATTACATATTACATTATTACACAATCTAATACATTGGAAATTGTATTTTATTATGAATTATTAGTATACTTTGTTAGTTTAATAACTCGATGACAGACAAGTAGATGAAAAGGTTAATAAATATTTAGTCGACCATTGGCTATCGAAGCAGCACTCGATGTTTTTTTTTTAGCTAGCAATTCAGCCAACGATTACACGTAGTATAGATCGGTTGATACACTTTCCACGTCCTGTGCTCCGAGCGATGGCTATTCTTTCACTTTTGTTTCTTTCACTTTCTAGCGAACGGTGTGATAAATGTACAATACGCACGCGATATCGCAAGGAATTCGCGTTCACCTACTTCCAGAAAGCTACTGTTCCATACTAGTTCTTTAAACCTGCTGAATAGCTCCTTTATTACTATCAAATATGAAATAAAATAAAATGAATTTCTTAGAAAAATCTATAATCGAACTGATTAACCTTTTATAAATAATTCAATTTTATTATCCAGCACGCGGTTAATATTCAATTTTAAAATAAATAACTTACTTCCATGGATTCATAAGGAAATCGCATGAATAATAGTACGTTCCAAATGAATTTAGTAGAATAATATTCATAATATTATCACATTTGCTCTACCTTTCGATTTAAGTGTTCGACAATTAGTCCATGTACTAATATTAAAATTTGCTAGCAGGCTAACGATCATTGATCAACTCGTTCCAGTTCTCTGTTCAATTTTTACCTAAAATGATGCCAATGTCCGGAAATGAGTTCTACTCTACTGACAAGGCGATCATCAAAATCACGTCTCGCTGAAATTTCGGAAAACTGACAGGAAATTGTCTTCGGTCCGTGACGTTTCTCTTTTCATAGTTTGTACACCAGCCCACCCCTTTTTAACCCCATTCTGGGATCGTTGTCGACTATAGCCGAGGGATTAAGGCGAACGCCGTCGGAACGAGCGTTCTTCTGGTGGAAGGAAGCGGCTAATTTAAATAGATTAATTAAGTCGAAGCTCAGGTTCCTTGTTCCTTTCTCTCTTTCGTCAGCCAGTCTTACGGTTTTCACCAAATCGAGCAATTATTACCGGTGCAGGACATCTGTGGTTTTACGACCCCGTAGGGTTCGATTATACGCGGCGAAAAAGATTCAGAAGGAACAATGGTTCCGCGTTTTAGTCCTCCGCCGTTTTGTTAGCAATTCGTAACGAGATTTGCTTGCCGGATATGAAACTTGTTCGACGAATGAACCCTAGTGTTCCTTGAACTTTCATCCACGTTATAAATCTCGGTACAATAATATTCTGTATTACTTTCCATTTCAATGACGTTTAGTGTGTTTTGAGGGGGGACTATGAGGTCTGGATTTATGAAAGTCGTTGAGGAAATACTGGCTGTCTACACGATTTTATTTTTTTAAGCCGTAGCTATTTTATTTCGTAACCGGGGATTTAGTAAAAATAGGGGAATGGCTATTTTATGTCTTCTAATTAATTTTATTCCATTCTATTTTATTAATACTTGGACAGCTTATTAAAGAATTGAGAAAAAGATGACAGTCTTTCCACGTTTAGTTCAAAATAACAGCAAATTATCATTTGGCAATTATTTTAAAACTTGACATATTAATAGAAAATCAATATAACGAAACGATAGACGATTAATTTTACAATCTTCTACTGGAAACAAAAGATTGAAATTTCAATAATATGTTCAAGCAAATAAAATTACTCGTATTCTTCGCTAACGTATTAACACGCCAGTTTTACAAGGTTTGGCCGTGACGCCACGATGTTTTATTTATTACGCAATACATATAATGTTAAAATATTACCTACAAGAGTTACGGTGTATAATCATTATTAATGAATTCATCTCACCGAGGTCATCGGTGACCCCCATGGCGTTATAGTGTAACTTCGCTCGGTTCACTTATTTTTTATAATTATCAATTGTCTCATACTTTCTTCGCGTTGCTGAATAATTGCTCTATGTTGTTACGTTCCGGGACCTACCATAAACCATAATTCATCCCTCGGTCATACTTATTCGGACCTCCAATAATCCTAAAGGACTGTCACGAGATTTAGCATTTTCTACTTTACTGTCAAGGTCCTTAATTGCCATCATACATCTTTCAGGTCGAAAAGTTCCTAAGGGTTATTTTTCATTAAGGTGAAACACGGAAAAAGCGTGTTTTCCCATTTTCGACATCCAGTGGTGAGGGCGCACATAATAGATCTATATTTCATGTATAAATAAAACATATTTTTATGTTTTATACTGCATTAATTTCGTCACACCATTGTAGTAACGATGGTAATGATAAAAAATGTATAACTATTGATATTTGTTCAAATTATGTATTTCTACCAATCTTGGTGTGCCGGTCACCGGTGACCCCCATAGCGCCACGATCAAATTGAGTGCCGGCCACACAGACAGTCAGTACATACTGACTCTGTACATTTATCAGAGTATTTCTAGTTATTGAAAGTATTAAAATCTTGCTACATAACTTGAAACTGATCTTAAAAATAGAAATACATTGGTATTTTCCGAAATACCTGCTATTTTACGAAAGTGTAACAAGTATCGCTTTTAAGAAACACGTATATCGGACTAGCTTCAAAGATTGAGTAAAGTGTACACAGAGAGCTACGTTGGAAATTGAGATGTTGATCGAGAGTCTTGACAGCGGTGTTGCGTACACGGGTTCTCGATACCGGTTCGATAGGGTGTTTAAATATCAGAAGGTAGATCAAACGAAAGACAATGCGCAGCCTGTGTAAAGTGACAACTATAGGAAAGTGAAATTGTGTTCGGTATGGGTGGGCATGTGTATGTGTATGAGCGTCTGTGTACGGCCCACGCACATGCACACACAGAGAGTGCCAGTCACGACTGATCGATCCTCCTACTGTACGGTCCCCTTGTTACGGGGGTGGACTGGACTGTGGCGGGTAAGGGACGGTAGGCGAACGACGGAGAGGAAGGTTAGACGAGGAAACAAAGCATGCAATCAAAACGTTAATTACATTAAAATGAGTCGAAGATCAGACCAATCAGAGTAGCCTGACGATGGCCTCGAGTGGCATTCGAACTCGTGTATACCAAAAATCTAACTTGACTCGTACTGGGTTCAGAACATTTCGATTGTTTAGGATCTTTCAAATTACTAAAGTATATTATGTATAATTGGTTTATGATATCGCATAGCAATCGCTAAAATTTTGGGAATTTCTTGAAAATTGAATTTCCTACGAATGTATAGAGAATAGATGTTGTTGGTTTAGAAACGTATAGAAGTTTCCTGCTATTTTAAAAATTCAAAATATCTTGAGAATTGAATTTCACGCGTACCTACATAAGAGATTGATTAATTGATTTTAGAAATTGATTTTAATTAATTGAGAAATTAATTTTAGATCGTATGAGAGTTGCTTGCTATTATATAATTTCTACGACTTCTTGGAAATTGAACTTCTTATGTACATCATCTAAGATTCCTAAAATTTCTTGATAATTGAATTTCTCGCTCTATGTATGATGTTATAAAATTTCCAAACATCTTGAAAACTGTGTTTCTTACATGCGTATAAAAAATTCACATAGTTTGTTTAAGACCGTAGAAGAGTAATTTGCTATTCTAGAATTTCCAAAATTTCACGAGAATCGAACTTTTCACGTGTGTATAGAAAATTGATATATGTAGTTGGTATAAGATCGTATGGAAGTTGCTCGCTATCGAATTGTTTTACGAGCGACATTACGATCTCTGAATTTTACGGGTCCGCTGTAAAATCACGATTTTCTAAATTGAAAAAATAATAATGGAGCGAAACGAGAGGCTGTTCGAACTATGCTGGGGTCAGGAATAGTTGAACTGTAGAACACGGGCGTAGTTAAAATCAAAACGAGGACTTCTACA